>NW_017206712.1:0-4755 GCF_001704415.2 Capra hircus | reverse complement strand
GTTAGTGTGATTAGCCTCGAGTCGCCTCAGCGGAATTGGTCTCATCTCGCCTGCAGGGGACAACCTCCTGTATTTTCTCGAGTTGCGGCAAGGCTCTCGACTTACGACGGGGGCCACAGGGACCCGCTCTGGTGGCCTCAGGAAAGGCCAGTCCCCATGCGAGTTGCTTGGGAGCCTTTCGGGATTTCTCTCCCGTCGATGCCGGGGCCTAAGACCTTGTGTGGAGTCGGTGCCGGAACCTGAGGATTCCTCTCAAGTGCTGACATTGATCTTGGGGTACTTCTGGAGTCTCCCCAGGGAGTCAGTCCTCGTCCGAGTGGCGGCATGCACGTGCCGCTTTCCTCCCGAGCTGTAGCAGCAGTGTCACGCTTCTTTTCGCATGGGTCAAGGGATCTGTGCCTTTCCATCTAGGCTTTCCCAAAGGGCTTCCCACGTGCCACCGTGGTGTGTGTCGATGTCGATCCTCGGCTTGAAAGTCGAGGCAGTGCAGGGAAAACAGGTTTCCCTGGAATGGACTGAGACATCTGGGACTCTGGAATGGTGGCACGACCCTGGAGTTCCTCTCGCCTTTCCTGTGGAGAGCGCCTCCTCTTGAGTTGCGACGGGAACGCCCGGAATTCTTTGCCGACCACGAAATGAAATGATACCTCCTCTCGAGCTATGAGGCTGAAACGGGCTCCTCTGGATATGGGCGGACTCTCGAGCTTCCCTTGAGTGGAGACGGGTTTGTCGGGGAACTTCTTGAGTTGCAGCAAGGCTGTGAAGGACCCTTTGGAAGTTCCAGAGGTTAGGTGTGATTAGCCTCGAGTCGCTCAGCGGAAATGGCCTCATCTCGCCAGGAAGGGACAACCTCCTGGATTTTCTCGACTTGCGGCAGGTGCTCTCGACTTACGATGGGGACCACAGGGACCCCCTCTGGAGGCCTCAGGAAAGCCATCCCCATGCGATTGCTCGGGAGCCTTTCGGATTTCTCTCCCGTCGATGCGCCGGCCTAAGACCTTGTGTGGAGTCGGTGCCGGAACCTGAGGATTCCTCTCCAGTGCTGACATGGATCTTGGGGTACTTCTGGAGTCTCCCCAGGGGAGTGTGTCCTCGTCCCGAGTGGGGGCATGGACGTGCGCTTTCCTCCCGAGCTGTAGCAGCAGTGTCACTCTTCCCTTCGCGTGGATCAAGGGATCTGTGGCTTTCCCTCGAGGCTTTCCCACGAGGCTTTCCCACGAGCTTTCCCACAGGGCTGTTCCACGTGCCACCGTGGTGTGAGTCAATCCTCGGCTTGAAAGTCGAGGCAGTGCAGGCAAAAAAGGTTTCCCTGGAATGGACTGAGACATCTGGGGGACTCTGGGAATGGTGGCACGACCCTGGAGTTCCTCTCGCCTTTCCTGTGGAGTGCACCTCCTCTTGAGATGCGACGGGAACGCCGGGAATTCTTTCCCGACCACACAGGGAAAGGATCCCTCCTCTCGAGCTATGAGGCGGAAACGGGTCTCCTCTGTATGTGGGCGGGACTCTCGTGCTTTCTCTCTAGTGGAGACGGGTATGTCGGCGAACATCTTGAGTTGCAGATATGGTGCGAAGGACCCTTTGGAAGTTCCAGAGGTTAGGTGTGATTAGCCTATAGACGCCTCAGCAGAAATGGGCCTCATCTCGCCTGGAGGGGAGAACCTCCTGGATTTTTTCGAGTTGCCGCAGGTGCTCTCGACTTACGACGGGAACCTCAGGGACCCGCTCTGGTGGCCTCAGGAAAGGCCAGTCCCCATGCGACTTGCTCGGGGGCCTCTCGGGATTCCTCTCCCGTCGAAGCCTGGGCCTAAGACCTTGTGTGGAGTCGGTGCCGGAACCGGAGGATTTCCTCTCCAGTGCTGACATGGATCTTGGGGTACTTCTGGAGTCTCCCCAGGGGAGTCAGTCCTCGTCTCGAGAGGGGGCATGCACGTGCGCTTTCCTCTCGAGCTGTAGCAGCACTGTCAGGCTTCCCTTCGCGTGGATCAAGGGATCTGTGGCTTTCCCTCGAGGCTTTCCCTCGAGGCTTTCCCACGAGGCTTTCCCACGAGGCTTTCCCACAGGGCTGTCCCACGTGCCACCGTGGTGTGAGTCGATCCTCGGCTTGAACGTCCAGGCAGTGCAGGGAAAACAGGTTTCCCTGGAATGGCACTGAGACATCTGAGGGACTCTGGGAATAGTGGCACGACCCTTGATTCCCTTTCGCCTTTCACGTGGAGAGCGCCTCCTCTTGAGATGCCACGGAACGCCAGGAATTCTTTCCCGACCCTGCAGGGAAAGGATCCCACCTCTCGAGCTAAGAGGCGGTAATGGGGCTCCTCTGGATTTGGGCGGGACGCTCGAGCTTCCTCTCGAGTGGAGACGGGTATGTCCAGGAACTTCTTGAGTTGCAGGAAGGGTGTGAAGGACCCTTTGTAAGTTCCAGAGGTTAGGTGTGATTAGCCTTGAGACACCTCAGCGGAAATGGGCCTCATCTCGCCTGTAAGGGAGAATCCTCCAGGATTTGCTCAAGTTGCGGTAGGTGCTCTGGACTTAGGACGGGGAACACAGGGACCCGCTCTGGTGGCCTCACGAAAGGCCAGAACCCATGCGAGTTGCTTGGGGGCCTCTCGGGATTCCTCTCCCTTCGATACCGGGGGCCTAAGACCTTGTGTGGAGTCGGTGCCGGAACCTGAGGATTCCTCTCCAGTGCTGACATGGATCTTGGGGGTACTTCTGGAGTCTCCCCAGGGGAGTCAGTCCTCGTCCCGAGTGGGGTCATGCACGTGTGCTTTCCTCCCGAGCTGTAGCAGCAGTGTCACGCTTCCCTTCCCGTGGATGAAGGAATCTGTGGCTTTCCCTCGAGGCTTTTCCACGACGCTTACCCACGAGGCTTTCCCACAGGGCTGTCCCACGTGCCACCGTGGTGTGAGTCAATCCTCGGCTTGAAAGTCGAGGCAGTTCAGGGAAAACAGGTTTCCCTGGAATGGACTGAGACATCTGGGGGACTCTGGGAATGGTGGCTGACCCTGGAGTTCCTCTCGCCTTTCCTGTGGAGAGCGCCTCCTCTTGAGATGCGAAATGCAACGCTGGCAATTCTTTCCCGACCACGAAGGGAAAGATCCCTCCTCTCGAGCTATGAGGCGGAAACGGGGCTCCTCTGGATGTGGCGGGACGCTCGTGCTTCCTCTCGAGTGGAGACGGTTATGTCGGGCAACTTCTTGAGGTGCAGCAAGAGTGTGAAGGACTCTTTGGAAGTTCCAGAAGTTAGGTGTGATTAGCCTCGAGACGCCTCATCGGAAATGGGCTCATCTTGCCTGGCGGGGAGAACCTCCTGGATTTTCTCGAGTTGCAGCAGGTGCTCTAGACTTATGACGGGGACCTCAGGGACCCGCTCTGGTGGCCTCAGGAAAGGCCAGTCCCCATGCGATTTGCTCGGGGGCCTCTCGGGATTCCTCTCCCATCGAAGCCTGGGCCTAAGACCTTGTGTGGAGTCGGTGCCGGAACCTGAGGATTCCTCTCCAATGCTGACATGGATCTTGGGTACTTCTGGAGTCTCCCCAGGGGAGTCAGTCCTCGTCTCGAGAGGGCGCATGCACGTGCGCTTTCCTCCCGAGCTGTAGCAGCAGTGTCACGCTTCCCTTCCAGTGGATCAAGGGATCTGTGGCTTTCCCTCGAGGCTTTCCCTCGATGTTTCCCACGAGGCTTTCACACGAGGCTTTCCCACAGGGCTGTCCCACGTGCCACCGTGTTGTGAGTCGTTCCTCGGCTTGAACGTCCAGGCAGTGCAGGGAAAACAGTTTTCCTGGAACGGACTGAGACATCTGGGGGACTCTGGGAATGGTGGCACGACCCTTGATTCCCTTTCGCCTTTCATGTGGAGAGCACCTCCTCTTGAGATGCCACGGGAACGCCAGGAATTCTTTCCCGACCCTGCAGGGAAAGGATCCCTCCTCTCGAGCTAGAGGCGGGTAACGGGGCTCCTCTGGATGTGGGCGGGACGTTCGTGCTTCCTCTCGAGTGGAGACGGGTATGTCCGGGAACTTCTTGAGTGCAGGAAGGGTGTGAAGGACCCTTTGTAAGTTCCAGAGGTTAGGTGTGATTAGCCTTGAGACACCTCAGTGGAAATAGGCCTCATCTCCCCTGGAAGGGAGAACCTCCTGGATTTTCTCAAGTTGTGGCAGGTGCTCTGGACTTAGGACGGGGATCACAGGGACCCGCTCTGGTGGCCTCAGGAAAGGCCAGTCCCCATGCGAGTTGCTCGGGGCCTCTCGGGATTCCTCTCCCTTCGATACCGGGGCCTAAGACCTTGTGTGGAGTCGGTGCCGGAACCTGAGGATTCCTCTCCAGTGCTGACATGGACCTTGGGGTATTTCTGGAGTCTCCCAAGGGGAGTCAGTCCTTGTCTCGAGTGGGGGCAGCACGTGGCTTTCCTCCCGAGCTGCAGCAGCAGTGTCACGATTCCCTTCGCGTGGATCAAGGGATCTGTGGCTTTCCCTCGAGCTTTCCCACGAGGCTTCCCACGAGCTTTCCCACAGGGCTGTCCCACGTGCCACCGTGGTGTGAGTCGATCCTCGGCTTGAACGCAGGCAGTGCAGGGAAAACAGGTTTCCCTGGAATGGACTGAGACATCTGAGGGACTCTGGGAATAGTGGCACGACCCTTGATTTCCTTTCGCCTTTCCGTGGAGAGCGCCTCCTCTTGAGATGCCACGGGAACGCCAGGAATTCTTTCCCGACCTGCAGGGAAAGGATCCCACCTCTCGAGCTAGGAGGC
>NW_017206711.1:0-4756 GCF_001704415.2 Capra hircus | reverse complement strand
GATCCTCGGGTGAAAGTCGAACCAGTGCCAGGGAAAACAGGAACCTCCTTTCCCCACAGTAGGGGGTACACTGTCCCCTTGGTCGGGTATCTCCAGGGCACTCGCGCTGGGGGGTTGCCCGTGGATATTCGGGCCTCAGGCTCCACGTGAGAAAAGCCCCAAATGGCATTAGCTGCCAGTCCAGACGCTGGCCCCTCAGGTCTCTGTCCGGAGCCTTGGGCTCCAGGCAACTCAAAGCCCTCGGGGTGGCACTCTGGACTGCTGTAGGAATGGACGCCAAGAGCCCACGGAGGAGTTGGGGAGGGGCAGGGGAAACAGAGGCGAGGACAGCGAGGGATCTAGGTGGAGCGCCTGGAGAGAGCGTCTGGTGTCCCAGAATGCCTCAGAGGAGCCAGAGGGGGACAGTCGAGCCCAGGCGACCTGTGTGGAATGTGAAAAGGCGGAAATCCCAGAGCAAGGCAGGCTGGGAAAGGGCGTTGGTGGCCAATTCAAAGGGACCTAGGGCGTTTCCTGGGCGGTGAGCTCCCTTTGGCACTGCTGAGGGCCCTGATTGATCCACCGGGATTGATCCCCCCCCCGCTGAGAGGGAGGGCCACAAACCAAAGCCCCCGAACTGCCCGCCCACCCCAACGGGGATCTTGGCGGTCCGGGGCACAGCCGCTGCCCGGAAAAAGCCCACTCACTCCACGGGACTCCGTCCAGGCGTCTCTGCTTGGAAAGAGGCAGGGGCGGCCCCCTCCATCTACCCACCCAAAACCTTATTGACGTCAATTGGGGCGGAGCCGCCTCCCGCTTTCCAGAGTCCTGAGCTGCTGGGTCCCCACCCACTCGGCCAGCAGTCTGCAGCATGCCCGTGTGCCTCTCCCACCATTGGCTTCGTCCGGCTCCTCCAGCACCTCAAGCAGTACGTTTGCCCTCGGTCCCTGTGGTCGGATCACATCTCAGGGGATTTGCAGGTGTGCCTGGGCAAGGGCTCTCGGCCAACGTGTTGACCCCCCTCCCACCCGAGAACGGCGCGGGACCATCGGCCAGGCCCGGTTCCGAGGCGTCAGGTGTGCCCAAATTCGGAGGGGCCTGGCATCGTTCGTTCATTTTGCTCCTTTGGCACCACGCATGGCCTTCTCCGTTCTTTTTCTGGAAGACAGTGTTGTTTCAGGGGGAGTGCTGCGGGGGGGGGGCCCGGGTTGCGGTGGTGGTGGGAGCAGGTGCTGTGCTGGGATGAGGCCCTTTATCCTCATATCTTCCTGTGGGAATGGGAGTCGGGGAGCTCTGTGGCCTTGCTGCCTTTAGTGGCTTCCTCTGCGCAGGGGCCTAGTGGCTTCTGCCTTTTGTCAGGCGTTACGGGGTTTGGCTTCGCTTTGGTGGCCTTGGCCTTTGCCTTGGCCTGGGCCTTGGCCTTGCCCTTGGCGTTGCCCTTGCCCTTGCCTTGGCCTTGGGCTGGGCCTTGCCTTGCCCCTTGAATTTTTGAACTTGACCTTGACCTTGACCTTGAACTTGACTTAGAACTTAACCTTAACCTTGAACTTGACTGAACTTGACTTGACCTTGACCTTGAAGTTGACCTTGACCTTGAACTTGAACTTGATCTTGACCTTGAACTTGAACCTGAACTTGAACTTGACCTTTACCATGAACTTGAACTTGACCTTGACCTTGAACTTCAACTTGACCTTGAACTTGAACTTGACCTTGACCTTGACCAACAACGGGAGACCTCGAGATTTGCTCAGAGCACCGGAGGTCCAGAAGCAGGGCCCTGTATCTCCCCTTCCCTTTGTGATCATTGCAAAGACATTCCTAGCTGATAGCGGGAGTGCCCCTGAAGAAGCAAGCAGTGGGAGTGTGTTTGACACGACTGTGTGCCTTCCTGGCCTCATCTCCACAAGGGGCCTTTCCTCTCGAAGTAGGCCCCATGTCCCTTGGGGAGGTGTCATGCCTCTTTTCTCCTCACTGCCAAAGGGTGGAGCCAAGCTCGCTCTGTCAGAGGTACAAAAACAGCAATTGAATGGATTTTCAAGCTCTTGCTAGGCTGCACCCTTTCAGGGCCCACTTTACTGAAACAGGTGCTCTGTGGCCCCTGGTTTGGTATGCAGGTTCACAAACAGGGTGAGATCCTGTCCAAGCCAAGAATTTTCCTGAAAGACCTAGGCTCACTAGAGCTCTCCTCCAGAGCAAAGGGGATAGAGGAGATGTATGGAGGAGTCTTTGCCTTTCCCTGTGAGTGTGGGGCTACTCCCTACAGCCCCCAGCTCAGAGATAACTGCCTCTAAGAAAGGAATGGCAAGAAGCGCTATTCTTGGAGGTTGGGACAGGGAGTTCGCAGCATGTGGGGAAAGAAAGACTTCTTCGGGGAAGAAGAGCAACCACGGGGGTGTGTTTGCAAGCCTCTATTTGGAAGGAACGGGTTGCTTATACAACTCAAGACCTCCAGATCTGCTCAGAGGACTGAAGTTCCAGAGACAGGGCCATGTATCTCCCTTCCCTTTGAGATCCTTGCAAAGACATTCCTAGCAGATCGTGGGAGTGCCCATGAAGAAGCAAGCAGCGGGAGTGTGCTTGACATCACTGGCTGCCCTACCTGGGCTCAGCTCCTCAAGGGCCTTTCTCTCCTGGTAGGCCCTATGTCCCCTTTGGCGAGAGGGTGTGCCCTCTTCCCTCCACACTGCCAAAGGTGGAGTGGAGCAAACTCGTTCTCTCCGAGGTAAAAAAAAAAAAAGACAAATTGGATGGATTTTTAAGCTCTTGCTATGCTGCACCCCTCCAGGACCCACTCGAGCAAAACAGGTGCCCTGTGGCCCCTAGGTCGGGTATGCAGGTTCACACACCGGGTGTGATCCCGTCAAAGCCAAGAATTTTCCTGACAGACCTAGGCTCACTAGAGCTCTCCTCCAGAGGAAAGGGGACAGAAAAGACGTGTGTGTGGAGGTGGCTCTGCCTTTCCAGGTCCCAATCTCAGGGATAACTGCCCCTAAGAAAGGACCTGCTGCCTGCTGCTGCTGCTAAGTTGCTTCAGTCGTGTTCGACTCTGTGCGACGCCATAGACGGTAGCCCACTAGGCTCCCCCGTCCCTGGGATTCTCCAGGCAAGAACAGTAAGTGGGTTGCCATTGCCTTCTCCAATGCATGAAAGTGAAAATGAAAGTGCAGTCGCTCAGTCGTGTCCGACCCTCAGCGACCCCACGGACTGCAGCCTACCAGGCTTCTCCGTCCATAGGATTTTCTGAAAGGAACTGCCAAGAAGCGCTTTTCCAGGAGGCTGGGAAAGGGAGTTCGCCAGGATGTGGGGAAAGAGAGCCTCCTTCGCGGGAAGAATAGGCGGCCACTTGTTTTGTGTTGCAAACCTCTATTTGGAGCGAACAGGTTAGCTTATACAAAGGGAGACCTCCAGATCTGCTCAGAGGACCGAAGTTGCAGAGGCAGGTCGGTGTATTTTCCCTTCACTTTGCGATCCTTGCAAAGACATTCCTTGCTGATAGATGATTCAGCAAGGGCCTTTGAGACTGTTGTTTTCTTTCCTAGGTTCAAAGATTCCTTCAGTTCCTAATATAGATATCCTAGAAATTATCTGACATCCGTGAAAATCTGATATGTCCTGGTCAAATGCTGTCAGTTATAATTCCAGTTATCATATTAAAGCATTTCAAGTCGCAGCAGTGACCAGATTACATTGTCAATTTCTATTTAATCAGGTTTTAACCATGTCCTCTATGGTTTCACACTGATGCCTTTGCAGAAATACTGCCTACTTCAAGATATATGGAATATACTTTTTTAAGCTTACCGATAATTTGTTTGTTTGTTTTGTTTGTCTTCTGGTAAGCTGGTACCAGATGGAATTTAGTCTCCTCTCTAGGTTAAGAGCACAAAGTTTTCTTAGAATGCAATTTTTTTGATAACAGACTATGAGTTTCTTTACCTTTCATTGATTTATAATTGTTTTCATCATCTGTTTTTTTACTTCGTAAAGTAAATAAGCCTTATTTAAGATTTTGGTACATTAGGATGCGACTAAGCTTTCCCCACTCTTGCAAGTTCCCTTAACCCTTCAGATTCTCTCTTGTGGACCAAGATCTCACTTTCCTCCAGAGGGACAATCCAAGCTTTTTATTAGTTGATCTGCCCCTGACATCAGAGTCCATTTGAGCATGAGTTGGCCTATAATTTAGGCATGAAACTATGACTACATAAAGAAAAGGTGACTTTATGAATTCAGGGATGGCCATGATATGCCTTGCACTTCAGAGAAAATGGGGTTAAAAATGATTTTTTTTTCTTCAAAACTGCACAGCCAGTTCTTTCAGCATATGCAATTGAAAAACACCTAGTCATTTAGGTCAGTTTTCATTTCCAATCCAAAGAAAGGCAATGACAAAGAATATTCAAAGCTGCTGCACAATTGCACTCATCTCACACACTAGTAAAGTAATGCTCAAAATTCTCCAAGTTCACATGAACTGTGAACTTCCAAATGTTCAAGAGGGATTTAAAAACATGCAGAGAAACCAGAGATCAAACTGCCAACATCCACTGGATCATTGAAAAAGCAAGAGAGTTCCAGAAAAAAAGACATCTATTTCTGCTTTATTGACTATGCCAAAGCCTTTGACTGTGTGGATCACAATAAACTGGGAAAAATTCCTGAAAGAGATGGGAATACCAGACCACCTGACCTGTCTCTTGAGAAACCTGTATGCAGGTCAGGAAGAAACAGTTCGAACTGGACATGGACACAACAGACTGGTTCTAAATAGGAAAAG
>NW_017206710.1:0-4756 GCF_001704415.2 Capra hircus | reverse complement strand
CATGGGGAAGCGCTGACACTGCTGCTACAGCATGGGAGGAAAGGGCACGCTCATGCCCCCACTCGAGACGAGGCTGACTCCCTTGTGGAGACTCGAGAAGTACCACAAAAATCCATGTCAGCACTGGAGAGGAATCCTCAGCTTCCGGCCCCGACTCACACAAGGACCAAGGATCTGTGGCTTTCCCTCGAGTTTTCCACTAGGCTTTCCAACAGGTCTGTCCCACGTGTGACGGTGGTGTGAGTCGATCCTCGGCATGAAGGCCAAGGCAGTGCAGGGAAAACAGGTTCCTGTGGAATGGACTGAGACATCTGGGTGAGTCTCGGAATGGTGGCACGACCCTGCAGTTCCTCTCCCCTTTCCTTTGGAGAGCGCCTCCTCTTGAGATGCGATGGGAATGCCGGAATTCTTTCCCGACCAATCAGGGAAAGGATCGCTCATCTCGAGCTACGAGCGGAAACGGAGCTCCTCTGGATGTGGCCGGGACACTCGTGCTTCCTCTTGAGTGGAGACGGGTATGTCGGGGAACTTCTTGAGTTGCAGCATGACTGTGAAAGACTCTTTGAAGTTCCAGAGGTTAGGTGTTATTAGCCTCGAGACGCCTCAGCGGAAATGGGCCTCATCTCGCCTGGAGGGGAGAACTTCCTGGATTTTCTCGAGTGTGGCAGGTGCTCTAGAATTACGACGGGGACCTCAGGAACCCTCTCCGGTGTCCTGAGGAAAGGCCAGGCTCCATGCGAGTTGTTCGATGGCCTCTTGGGATTCCTCTCCCGTTGATGCCGTGGTCTGAGACCTTGTACGGAGTCGGTGCTGGAACCTGAGGATTCCTCTCCAGTGCTGACATGGATCTTGGGGTACTACTGGAGTCTCCCGAGGGGAGTCAGTCCTCGTCTCGAGTGGGGGCATGCACGTGCGCTTTCCTCCCGAGCTGTAGCAGCAGTGTCAGGCTTCCCTTCGCGTGAATCAAGGGATCTGTGGCTTTCCCTCGAGGCTTTCCACGAGGCTTTTCCCACAGGGCTGTCCCACGTACCACCATGGTGTGAGTTGATCCTCGGCTTGAAAGTCGAGGCAGTGCAGGGAAAACAGGATTTCCTGGAATTGACTGAGACATCTGGGGACTCTGGGAATGGTGGCATGACAGGGAGTTCTCTCGCCTTTCCTGTGGAGAGTGGACTCCCGAGAATTCTTTCGCTATCACGCTGGGAAAGGATCCCTCCTCTCGAGCTATGAGATCGGAAACGGGCCTCCTCTGGATGTGGGCGGGACTCTCGTGCCTCCTTTCGAGTGGAGACGGGTATGTGGGGAAACTTCTTGAGTTGCAGCAAGGGTGTGAAGGACCCTTTGGAAATTCCAGAGCTTAGGTGTGATTAGCCTCGAGACGCCCCAGCGGAAATGGGCCCATCTCTCCTGGAGGGACAACCACCTGGATTTTCTCAAGTTGCGGCAGGTGGTCTCGACCTATGACGGGGACCTCAGGGAACCGCTCTGTTGGCCTGAGGAAATGCCAGTCCCCATGCGAGTTGCACGGTGGGCCTCTCAGGATTCCTCTCCCGTCGATGCCTGGGCCTAAGACCTTGTTTGGAGTCGGTGCCAGAACCAGAGGATTCCTCTCCAGTGCTGACATGCATCTTGGGGTACTTCTGGAGTCTCCCCCAGGGGAGTCAGTCCTCGTCTCGGTTGAGGGCATGCACGTGCGCTTTACTCCCCAGCTGTAGCAGCAGTGTCGTGCTTCCCTTCGCGGGGATCAAGGGATCTGTGGCTTTCCCTCGAGGCTTTCCCACGAGGCTTTCCCACGAGGCTAGGCCACACGGCTGTCCCACGTGCCACAGTGGTGTGAGTCGATCCTCGCTTGAAAGTCGAGTCAGTGCGGGGAAACAGGTTCCCTGGAATGGACTGAGACATCTGGGGGACTCGGAGAATGGTGGCATGTCCGTGGAGTTCGGCTCGCCTTTCCTGTGGAGAGCGCCTCCTCTTGAGATGCGACGGGAACGCCGGGAATTCTTTCCCGACCTCGCAGGGAAAGGATCCCTCCTCTCGAGCTATGAGGCGGAAACGGGGCTCCTCTGGATGTGGGCGAACTATCGTGCTTCCTCTTGAGTGGAGACGGGTATGTCGGGAACTTCTTGATTTGCAGCAAGGGTGTGAAGGACCCTTTGGAAGTTCCAGAGTTTAAGTGTGCTTAGCCTTGAGATGTGTCAGCGGAAATAGGCCTTCATTTTGCCTGGAGGGGAGAACATCCTAGATTTTCTCCAGTTGCGGCAGGTGCTCTCGACTTACGACGGGGACCGCAGGGACCCGCTCTGGTGGCCTCAGGAAAGGCCAGTCAAGCCATGCCGAAGGACTGCTCGGCGAGCGGCCTAGACTCCTTGATTCTCAGGATCCAGGCTCTCCGATGCAGTCTTCTGGATCTTGGACTGGCTTTCCTGAGGCCACCAGAGCGGGTCCCTGCGGTCCCCGTCGTAAGTCGAGAGCACCTGCCGCAACTGGAGAAAATCTAGGATGTTCTCCCCTCCAGGCAAAATGAAGCCTATTTCCGCTGACACATCTCAAGGCTAAGCACACTTAAACTCTGGAACTTCCAAAGGGTCCTTCACACCTTGCCTGCAAATCAAGAAGTTCCCCGACATACCCGTCTCCACTCAAGAGGAAGCACGATAGTTCCGCCCACATCCAGAGGAGCCCCGTTTCCGCCTCATAGCTCGAGAGGAGGGATCCTTTCCCTGCGAGGTCGGGAAAGAATTCCCGGCGTTCCCGTCGCATCTCAAGAGGAGGCGCTCTCCACAGGAAAGGCGAGCGAACTCCACGGGACATGCCACCATTCTCCGAGTCCCCCAGATGTCTCAGTCCATTCCAGGGAAACCTGTTTCCCCGCACTGACTCGACTTTCAAAGCCGAGGATCGACTCACACCACTGTGGCACGTGGGACAGCCCGTGTGGGCATAGCCTCGTGGGAAAGCCTCGTGGGAAAGCCTCGAGGGAAAGCCACAGATCCCTTGATCCCCGCGAAGGGAAGCACGACACTGCTGCTACAGCTGGGGAGGTAAAGCGCACGTGCATGCCCTCAACCGAGACGAGGACTGACTCCCCTGGGGAAGACTCCAGAAGTACCCCAAGATGCATGTCAGCACTGGAGAGGAATCCTCTGGTTCTGGCACCGACTCCAAACAAGGTCTTAGGCCCGGCATCGACGGGAGAGGAATCCTGAGAGGCCACCGTGCAACTCGCATGGGGACTGGCATTTCCTCAGGCCAACAGAGCGGTTCCCTGAGGTCCCCGTCATAGGTCGAGACCACCTGCCGCAACTTGAGAAAATCCAGGTGGTTGTCCCTCCAGGAGAGATGGGCCCATTTCCGCTGGGGCGTCTCGAGGCTAATCACACCTAAGCTCTGGAATTTCCAAAGGGTCCTTCACACCCTTGCTGCAACTCAAGAAGTTTCCCCACATACCCGTCTCCACTCGAAAGGAGGCACGAGAGTCCCGCCCACATCCAGAGGAGCCCCGTTTCCGTCTCATAGCTCGAGAGGAGGGATCCTTTCCCAGCGTGATAGCGAAAGAATTCTCGGGAGTCACTCTCCACAGGAAAGGCGAGAGGAACTCCCTGTCATGCCACCATTCCCAGAGTCCCCCAGATGTCTCAGTCAATTCCAGGAAATCCTGTTTTCCCTGCACTGCCTCGACTTTCAAGCCGAGGATCAACTCACACCATGGTGGTACGTGGGACAGCCCTGTGGGAAAGCCTCGTGGGAAAGGCCTCGAGGGAAAGCCACAGATCCCTTGATTCACGCGAAGGGAAGCCTGACACTGCTGCTACAGCTCGGGAGGAAAGCGCACGTGCATGCCCCCCACTCGAGACGAGGACTGACTCCCCTCGGGAGACTCCAGTAGTACCCCAAGATCCATGTCAGCACTGGAGAGGAATCCTCAGGTTCCAGGCACCGACTCCGTACAAGGTCTCAGACCCCGCATCAACGGGAGAGGAATCCCAAGAGGCCATCGAACAACTCGCATGGAGCCTGGCCTTTCCTCAGGACACCGGAGAGGGGTTCCTGAGGTCCCCGTCGTAATTCTAGAGCACCTGCCACACTCGAGAAAATCCAGGAAGTTCTCCCCTCCAGGCGAGATGAGGCCCATTTCCACTGAGGCGTCTCGAGGCTAATAACACCTAACCTCTGGAACTTCCAAAGAGTCTTTCACAGTCATGCTGCAACTCAAGAAGTTCCCCGACATACCCGTCTCCACTCAAGAGGAAGCACGAGTGTCCCGGCCACATCCAGAGGAGCTCCGTTTCCGCTCGTAGCTCGAGATGAGCGATCCTTTCCCTGATTGGTCGGGAAAGAATTCCCGGCATTCCCATCGCATCTCAAGAGGAGGCGCTCTCCAAAGGAAAGAAAGGGGAGAGGAACTGCAGGGTCGTGCCACCATTCGAGACTCACCCAGATGTTCTCAGTCCATTCCACAGGAACCTGTTTTCCCTGCACTGCCTTGCCTTCATGCCGAGGATCGACTCACACCACCGTCACACGTGGGGACAGACCTGTGGGAAAGCCTAGTGGAAAAGACTCGAGGGGAAGCCACAGATCCCTTGCGTCAGGATGGGGAAGCGCTGACACTGCCTGCTACAGCATGGGAGGAAAGGGCACGCTCATGCCCCCACTCGAGACGAGGCTGACTCCCTTGTGGAGACTCGAGAAGTACCACAAAATCCATGTCAGCACTGGAGAGGAATCCTCAGCTTCCGGCCCCGACTCCACACAG
>NW_017206709.1:0-4756 GCF_001704415.2 Capra hircus | reverse complement strand
GAAGTACCCCAAGATCCATGTCAGCAATGGTTAGGAATCCTCAGGTTCCGGCACGACTCCAAACAAAATCTTAGGCCCCAGCATCGACGGGAGAGGAAACCCAAGAGGCCCCGCGCAACTCGCAAGGGAACTGGCCTTTCATGAGGCCACCAGAGAGGGTCCCTGAGGACCCCGTCGTAAGTGGAGAGCACCTGCCGCAACTCGAGTAAATCCAGGAGGTTCTCCCCTCCAGGCGAGATGAGGCCCATTTCCGCTGAGGCGTCCTGAGGCTAATCACACCTAACCTCTGGAATTCCAAAGGGTCCTTCACACCCTTGCTGCAACTCAAGAAGTTCCCCCGACATTCCCTTCTCCACTCGAGAGGAAGCACGTGAGTCCCGCCAAAATCCAAAGAGCCCCTTTTTGCCTCCTAGCTCGAGAGGAGGGATCTTTTCCCTGCGTGGTCGGGAAAGATTTCCAGGCATTCCTGTCGCATCTCAAGGGGCACTCTCCACAGGAAAGGTGAGATGAACTCCAGGGTCGTTCCATACCCAGAGTCCCCCAGATGTCTCAGTCCATTCCAGGGAAAACTCTTTTCCCTGCACTGCCTCGACTTTCACGCTGAGGATCGACTCACACCACGGTGGCACGTGGGACAGCCCTGTGGGAAAGCCTCGTGGGAAAGCCTCCTGGGAAAGCCTCGAGGGTAAGCCACAGATGCCTTGATCGACGAAGGAAAGCGTGACACTGCTGCTACAGCTCGGGAGGAAAGCGCACGTGCTTGCCCCACTCGAGACGAGGTCTGACTCCCCTGGGGAGACTCCAGAAGTACCCCAAGATCAATGTCAGCACTGGAGAGGAATCCTCAGGTTCCGGCACCGACTCCACACAAGGTCTTAGGCCCAGCATCGACAGGATGGAATCCGAGAGGCCCCCGAAGAACTCGCATGGGGACTGGCCTTTCCTGAGGCCACCAGAGCGGTCCCTGAGGTCCCGGTCGTAAGTTGAGAGCACCTTCCGCAACTCGAAAAAATTCAGGAGGTTCTGGCTTCCAGGCGAAATGAGGCCCATTTCCGCTGAGACGCCTCGAGGCTAATCACACCTAACCTCTGGAACTTCCGAAGGGTCCTTCACACCCTTGCTGCAACTCAAGAAGTTCCCTGACTTACCCGTCTCCTCTCGAGAGGAAGCACGAGAGTCCCGCCAACATCCAGAGGAGACCGTTTCTGCCTCCTAGCTCAAGTGGAGGGTTCCTTTCCCTGCGTGGTCGGAAAGAATTCCGGCGTTCCCTCGCATCTCAAGAGGAGGCGCTCTCCACAGGAAAGGCGAGAGGAACATCAGGGTCGTGCCACCATTCCCAGAGTCCCTCAGATGTATCAGTCCATTCCAGAGAAACGTGTTTTCCCTGCACAGCCTCGACTTTCAAGCCGAGGATCGACTCACATCACGGTGGCACGTGGGACCCCCTGTGGGAAAGCCTCGTGGAAAGCCTCGAGGGAAAGTCACAGATCCCTTGAGCCACGCGAAGGAAAGAGTGACACTGCTGTTACTGCTCGAAAGGAAAGCGAACGTGCATGCACCCACTCGAGACAAGGACTGACTCCCCTGGGGAGACTCCAGAAGTACCCCAAGATCCATGTCAGCACTGGAGAGGAATCCTCAGGTTCCGGCACCCACTCCACACAAGATCTTAGGCCCCGGCATCGACGGGAGAGGAACCCCAAGAGGCCCGGAGAAACTCGCATGGGGACTGGCCTTTCCTGAGGCCACCAGAGCGGGTCCCTGAGGTCCCCGTCGTAATCGAGAGCACCTGCCGAAACTCAGAAAATCCAGGAGGTTCTCCCCTCCAGGCGAGATGAGGCCCATTTCCTCTGAGGCGTCTCAGGCTAATCACACCTAACCTCTAGAACTTCCAAAGGGTCCCTCACACCTTGCTACAACTCAAGAAGTTCCCCGACATACCCGTCTCCACTCGAGAGAAGGCACGAGAGTCCCGCCCACATCCAGAGGAGCACCGTTTCCGGCTCCTAGCTCGAGAGGAGGGATCCTTTCTCTGCGTGGTCGGGAAAGAATTCCCGGCGTTCCCGTCGCATCTCAAGAGGAGGCGCTCTCCACAGGAAAGGCGAGAGGAACTGCAGGGTCGTGCCACCATTCCCTGAGTCCCCCAGATGTCTCAGTCCATTCCAGGGAAACCTGTTTTCCCTGCACTGCCTCGACATTCAAGCCGAGGATCGACTGACACCACGGTGGCACGTGGGACAGCCATGTGGGAAAGCCTCGTGGGAAAGCCTCGTGGGAAAGCCACAGGGACCCGCTCTGGTGGCCTCAGGAAAGGCCAGTCCCCATGCGAGTTGCTCGGGGCCTCTCGGGATTCCTCTCCCTTCGATGCCGGGGCCTAAGAACTTGTGTGGAGCCGGTGCCTGAACCTGAAGATTCCTCTCCAGAGGTGACATGGATCTGGGGGTACTTCTGGAGTCTCCCCAGTGGAATCAGTCCTCGTCTGGAGTGGGGGCATGCACGTGCTCTTTCCTCCCGATCTGTTGCAGAAGTGTCACGCTTCCCTTCGTGTGGATCAAGGGATCAGGGGCTTTCCCTCGAGGGTTTTCCAGGAGGCTTTCCCACGAGGCTTTCCCACAGGGCTGTCCAACGTGCCACCGTGGTGTGAGTCGATCCTCGGCTTGAAAGTGGAGGCAGTGCAGGGAAAACAGGTTTCCTGGAATGGACTGAGACATCTGGGGGACTCTGGGAATGGTGGCACGACCCTGCAGTTCCTCTCGCCTTTCCTGTGGAGAGCGCCTCCTCTTGAGATGCGACGGGAAGGCCGGGAATTCTTTCCCGACCACGCAGGGAAAGGATCCCTCCCTCGAGCTAGGAGGCGGAAACGGGGCTCCTCTGGATGTGGGCGGGACTCTCGTGCTTCCTCTCGAGTGGAGACGGTATGTCGGGATCTTCTTGAGTTGCAGCAAGGGTGTGAAGGACCCTTTGGAAGTTCCAGAGTTTTAGTGTGATTAGCCTCGATCCCTCAGCGGAAATGGGCCTCATCTCGCCTGGAGGGGAGAACCTCCTGGATTTTCTCGAGTTGTGGGCAGGTGCTCTCGACTTACGACGGGGACCTCAGGGACCCGCTCTGGTGGCCTCAGGAAAGGCCAGTCCATGCGAGTTGCTCGGGGCCTCTCCTCTCGAGTTCCTCCCCGTCGATGCTGGGGCCTAAGACCTTGTGTGGAGTCAGTGCTGGAACCTGAGATTCCTCTCCAGTGCTGACATGGATCTTGGGGTACTTCTGGAGTCTCCCCAGGGGAGTCAGTCCTCGTCTCGAGAGGGGGCATGCACGTGCGCTTTCCTTCCGAGCTGTAGCAGCAGTGTCGCGCTTCCCTTCGCGTGGATCAAGGGATCTGTGGCTTTCCCGAGGCTTTCCCACGAGGCTTTCCACGAGGCTTCCCACAGGCTGTCCCACGTGCCACCGTGGTGTGAGTCGATCCTCGGCTTGAAAGTCGAGGCAGTGCAGGAAAACAGGTTTCCCTGGAATGGACTGAGACATCTGGGGGACTCTGGGAATGGGGCCGACCTGGAGTTCTTCTCGCCTTTCCTGTGGAGAGCTCCTCTTTGAGATGCGACGGAACGCCGGAATTCTTTCTGACCACGCAGGGAAAGGATCCCTCCTCTCGAGCTAGCAGGCGGAAACGGGCCCTCTGGATGTGGCGGGACTCGTTCCCCTAGAGTGGAGACGGGTATGTCGGGGAACTTCTTGAGTTGCAGCAAGGGTGTGAAGGACCCTTGGAAGTTCCAGAGGTTAGGTGTGATTAGCCTCGAGACGCCTCAGCGGAAATGGGCCTCATCTCGCCTGGAGGGAGAACCTCCTGGATTTTCTCGAGTTGCGGCAGGTGCTCTCGACTTACGACGGGGACCTCAGGGACCCGCTCTGGTGGCCTCAGGAAAGGCCAGTCCCCATGCGAGTTGCTCGGGGCCTCTCGGATTCCTCTCCGTCGATGCTGGGGCCTAAGACCTTGTGTGGAGTCAGTGCCGGAACCTGAGGATTCCTCTCCAGTGCTGACATGGATCTTGGGGTACTTCTGGAGTCTCCCAGGGGAGTCAGTCCTCGTCTCGAGTGGGGCATGCACGTGCGCTTTCCTCCGAGCTGTAGCAGCAGTGTCACGCTTCCCTTCGTGGGGATCAAGGGATCTGTGGCTTTCCCTCGAGGCTTTCCCACGAGGCTTTCCCACAGGGCTGTCCCACGTGCCACCGTGGTGTGAGTCGATCCTCGGCTTGAAAGTCGAGGCAGTGCAGGGAAAACAGGTTTCCCTGGAATGGACTGAGACATCTGGGGACTCTGGGAATGGTGGCACGACCCTGGAGTTCCTCTCGCCTTTCCTGTGGAGAGCGCCTCCTCTTGAGATGCGACGGGAACGCCGGGAATTCTTTCCGACCACGCAGGGAAAGGATCCCTCCTCTCGAGCTAGGAGGCGGAAACGGGGCTCCTCTGGATGTGGGCGGGACTCTCGTGCTTCCTCTCGAGTGGAGACGGGTATGTCGGGGAACTTCTTGAGTTGCAGCAAGGGTGTGAAGGACCCTTTGGAAGTTCCAGATTTAGGTGTGATTAGCCTCGAGACGCCTCAGCGGAAATGGGCCTCATCTCGCCTGGAGGGGAGAACCTCCTGGATTTTCTCGAGTTGCGGCAGGTGCTCTCGACTTACGACGGGACCTCAGGGACCCGCTCTGGTGGCCTCAGGAAAAGCCAGTCCCCATGCGAGTTGCCGGCCTCTCGGGATTCCTCTCCCGT
>NW_017206708.1:0-4756 GCF_001704415.2 Capra hircus | reverse complement strand
TAACTCTGGAACTTCCAAAGGGTCCTTCACACCCTTGATGCAACTCAAGAAGTTCCCCGACATACCCGTCTCCACTCGAGAGGAAGCACGAGAGTCCCGCCCACATCCAGAGGAGCCGTTTCCGCTTCTGGCTCGAAAGGAGGGGTCCTTTCTCTGCGTGGTCGGGAAAGAATTCCCGGCATTCCCGTCGCAACTCAAGAGGAGGCGCTTTCCACAGGAAAGGCGAGAGGGACTCCAGGGTCGTGCCACCATTCCAGAGTCCGCCAGATTTCTCAGTCCATTCCAGGGAAACCTGTTTTCCTGCACTGCCTCGGACTTCAAGCCGAGGATCGACTCACACCACGTGGCACGTGGGACAGACCTGTGGGAAAGCCTCATGGGAAAGCTTCATGGGAAGCCTCGAGGGAAAGCATAGATCGCTTGATCCACGAGAAGGGAAGCGTGACACTGCTGCTACAGCTCGGAGGAAAAGCGCACGTGCCTACCCCACTCGAGACGAGGACTGACTCCCAGGGGAGACACCAGAAGCCCCCAAGATCCATGTCAGCACTGGAGAGGAATCCTCAGGTTCCGACACCGACTCCACACAAGGTCTTAGGCCCCGGCATTGACGGGAGAGGAAACCCGAGAGGCCCCGAGCAACTCGCATGGGGACTGGCCTTTCCTGAGGCCACCAGAGCGGGTCCCTGAGGTCCCCATCGTAAGTCGAGAGCACCTGCCGCCACTCGAGAAAAACCAGGAGGTTCTCCCCTCCATTCTAGATGAGGCTCATTTCCGATGAGGCGTCTCGAGGCTAATCACACCTAACTCTGGAACTTCCAAAGGGTCCTTCCACACCCTTGCTGCAACTCAAAGTTCCCTGACATACCCGTCTCCACTCGAGAGGAAGCACGATTGTCCGCCCACATCCAGAGGAGCCCGTTTCCGCCTCCTAGCTCGAGAGGAGGGATCCTTTCCCTACAGGTGGGGAAAGAATTTGGCGTTGCGTCACATCTCAAGAGGAGCCGCTCTCCACAGGAAAGGCGAGAGGAACTCCAGGGTCGTGCCACCATTCCAGAGTCCCCAGATGTCTCAGTCCATTCAGGGAAATCTGTTTTCCCTGCACTGCTCGACTTTCAAGCCGAAGATGCATTCACACCACGGTGGCACATGGGACATGTGTGGGGGAAAAGCCTCGTGGGAAAGCCTGGAGGGAAAGGCACAGATCCCTTGATCCACGCGATGTGAAGCGTGACACTGCGCTACAGCTTGGGAGGAAAGCGCACGTGCATGCCCCCACTCGAGACGAGGACTGACTCCCTGGGGAGACTCCAGAAGTACCCAAGATCCATGTCAGCACTGGAGAGGAGTCCTCAGGTTCCGGCACGACACCCACAAGGTCTTAGGCCCGCGGCATCTACGGGAGAGGAATCCGAGAGGCCCCCGAGCAACTTGCATGGGCACTGGCCTTTCCTGAGGCCACAGAACGGGTCCCTGAGGTCCCCGTCGTAAGTCGAGAGCACCTGCCGCAACTCGAGAAAATCCAGAGGTTCTCCCCTCCAGGCGAGATGAGCCCATTTCCGCACAGACGTCTCGAGGCTAATCACACCAGCCTCGGGAATTCCAAAGGGTCCTTCACACCCTTGCTGCAGCTCAAGAAGATCCCCGACATACCGTCTCCTCTCGAGAGGAAGCACGAGAGTCCTGCCACATCCAGAGGAGCCGCCGATTTTCCCTCAAAGCTCAAGAGCAGGGATCCTTTCCTGCGTGTGCGGGAAAGATTCCCGGCGTTCCGTCACATCTGAAGTGGAGGCACTCTCCACAGGAAAGGCGAGAGGAACTCCAGGGTCGTGCCACCATTCCCAGATTCCCCCAGATGTCTCAGTCCATTCCAGGGAAAACTGTTTTCCTTGCACTGCCTCGACTTTCAAGCCGAGGATCGACTCACACCACGGTGGCACGTGGGACAGTCCTGTGGGAAAGCCTCGTGGGAAAGCCTCGAGGGAAAGCCACAGATCCCTTGATCTACTCGACGGGAAGCGTGACACTGCTGCTACAGCTCGGGAGGGTATCGAACTGCATGCCCACACTCGAGACGAGCACTGACTCCTGGGGAGACTCCTGAAGTACCCGCAAGATCCATGTCAGCACTGCAGATGAATCCTCAGATTTCGGCACAACTCCACACAAGGTCTTAGGCCCCGACATCGAAGGTAGAGGAATAACGAGAAGCCCCCAAGCATCTCGCATGGGGACCGGCCTTTGCTGAGGCCACCAGAACGGGTCCCTGAGGTCCCTTTCGTAAGTCGAGAGCACCTGCCCGCAACGAAAAAAATCCAGGAGGTTCTCCTCCAGGCGAGATGAGGCCCATTTCCACTGAGGCGTCTCGAGGTTAATCACACCTAACCTCTGGAACTTCCAAAGGGTCCTTCACACCCTTGCTGCAACTCAAGAAGTTCCCCGACATAACCTCTCCACTGGAGAGGAAGCACGAGAGTCCGCGCCACATCCAGAGGAGCACCGTTTATGCCTCTCTTAGCTCGAGAGGATGGATCCTTTCCCTGCGTGGTTGGGAAAGAATTGCCTGCATTCCCGTCGCATCTCATGAGGAGGCGGTCTCCTCAGGAAAGGCGAGAGGAACTCAAGACTCGTGCCACCATTCCAGAGTCCCCCAGATGTCTCAGTCCATTCCAGGGAAATACTGTTTTCCCTGCACTGCCTCGATTTCATGGCCGAGGATCGACTCACACCACGGGTGGCACGTGGGACAGCCCTGTGGGAAAGCCTCCTGGGAAAGCCTCATGTGATAGCCTCAAAGGGAAAGACACTGATCCTTGATCCACTCGACGGGAAGCGTGACACTGCTGTTACAGCTGGGGAGGGAATCGAACTGCATGCCGCCACTCGAGACGAGGACTGACTCCCCTGGGGAGACACTAGAAGTACCCCAAGATCCATGTCAGCAGTGGAGAGGAATCCTCAGGTTGCGTCACCGACTCCACTCAAAGTCTTAGGCCCGCGGCATCGACGGTAGAGGAATTCCGAGCGGCCCCCAAACATCTCGAATGGGGACTGGCCTTTACTCAGGCCACCAGAGCGGGTCCCTGAGGTCCCCCGTCGTAAGTCGACAGCACCTGCCGCACCTCGAGAAAATCCAGGAGGTTCTCCCCTCCAGGCGAGATGAGGCCCTTTTCTGCTGAGGCGTCTCGAGGTTAATCACACCTAACCTCTGGAACTTCCAAAGGGTCCTTCACACCTTGCTGCAACTCAGAAGTTCCCGACATAACCGTCTCCACTGGAGAGGAAGCACGACAGTCCCGCCCACATCCAGAGGAGGCCCCGTTTCTGCCTCATAGCTCGAGAGGATGCATCCTTTCCCTGCGTGGTCCGGAAAGAATTCCCGGAGTTCCCGTCCCATCTAAAGAGGAGGCGCTCTCCACAGGAAAGGCGAGAGGAACTCCAGGGTCGTGCCACCATTCCCAGAGTTCCCCAGATGTCTAAGTCCATTCAAGGGAAACTGTTTTTCCCTGCACTGTCTCGACTTTCAGCAGAGGATCAACTCACACCCACGGTGGCACGTGGGACAGCCCTGTGGGAAAGCCTCGTGGGAAAGCCTCGAGGGAAAGCCTCAAGGAAAAGACACAGATCCTTGATCCACTCGCCGGGAAGCGTGACAATGCTGCTACACCTCGGGAGGAAAGCGCACGAGCATGCCCCACTCGAGACGAGGACTGACTCCCCTGGGGAGACTTCAGAAGTACCCCAAGATCCATGTCAGCACTGCAGAGGAATGCTCAAGTTCCGGCACAGACTCCACACAAGGTCTAGGCCCTGGCATCGATGGGAGAGGAATCCCCAGAGGCCCCGAGCAACTCGCATAGGGACTGGCCTTTCCTGAGGCCACCAGAGCGGGTCCTGAGGTCCCCGTCGAAAGTCGAGAGCACCTGCCGCAACTCGAGAAAATCCAGGCGGTTCTCCCCTCCTGGCAACATGAGGACCATTTCCACTGAGGCGTCTCGAGGCTAATCACACCTAACCTCTGGAACTTCCAAAGGGTCCTTTACACCCTTGCTGCAAATCCAGAATTTCCCGACATAGCCGTCTCCACTCGAGAGGAAGCACGAGAGTCCCGCCCACATACAGAGGAGCACTGTTTCCGCCTCCTAGCTCGAGAGAAGGGATCCTTTCCCCTGAGTGGTCGGGAAAGAATTCCCGGGTTCCCCGTCGGCATCTCAAGAGGAGGCGCTCTCCACAGGAAAGTCGAGAGGAAGTCCAGGGTCGTGCCACCATTCCAGATTCGCCAGATGTCTCAGTCCATTCCAGGGAAACCTGTTTTCCTTGCACTGCGTTGACTTTCAAGCCATCGATCGACTCACACCACGGTGGCACGTGGGATAGCCCTGTGGGAAGCCTCGTGGGAAAGCCACAGATCCCTTGATCCAGGCGAAGGGAAGCATGACACTGCTGCCACAGCTCCGGAGGTAAGCGCACGTGCATGCGCCCACTCAAACGAGGACTGACTCCCTGGGGAGACTCCAGAAGTACCCAAGATCCATGTCAGCACTGCAGAGAATCCTCAGGTTCCGGCACTGACTCCACACAAGGTCTTAGGCCCCGGCCTCGATGGTAGAGGAATCCCGAGAGGCCCCGCGAGCAACTCGCATGTGGACTGGCCTTTCCTGAGGCCACCAGAGCGGGCCCTGAGGTCCCGTCGTAAGTCGAGAGCACCTGCCCAACTCGAGAAAAATCCAGGAGGTTCTCCCTCCAGGCGAGATGA
>NW_017206707.1:0-4757 GCF_001704415.2 Capra hircus | reverse complement strand
ATGAGGACTGACTTCCCTTGGGAGACTCCAGTAGTACCCAAGATCCATGTCAGCACTGGAGAGGAATCCTCAGGTTCCGGCCCGACTCCGTACAAGGTCTCAGACCCCGGCATCAACGGGAGAGGAATCCCAAGAGGCCATCGAACAACTCGCATGGAGCCTGGCCTTTCCTCAGGACACCGGAGAGGGTTCCTGAGGTCCCCGTCGTAATTCTAGAGCACCTGCCACACTCGAGAAAATCCAGGAAGTTCTCCCCTCCCTCCAGGCGAGATGAGGCCCATTTCCACTGAGGCGTCTCGAGGCTAATAACACCTAACCTCTGGAACTTCCAAAGAGTCTTTCACAGTCATGCTGCAACTCAAGAAGTTCCCCCGACATACCCGTCTCCACTCAAGAGGAAGCACGAGTGTCCCGGCCACATCCAGAGGAGCTCCGTTTCCGGCTCGTAGCTCGAGATGAGCGATCCTTTCCCTGATTGGTCGGGAAAGAATTCCCGGCATTCCCATCGCATCTCAAGAGGAGGCGCTCTCCAAAGGAAAGGGGAGAGGAACTGCAGGGTCGTGCCACCATTCCGAGACTCACCCAGATGTCTCAGTCCATTCCACAGGAACCTGTTTTCCCTGCACTGCCTTGGCCTTCATGCCGAGGATCGACTCACACCACCGTCACACGTGGGACAGACCTGTTGGAAAGCCTAGTGGGAAAGACTCGAGGGAAAGCCACAGATCCCTTGGTCCAGGCATGGGGAAGCGTGACACTGCTGCTACAGCATGGGAGGAAAGGGCACGCTCATGCCCCACTCGAGACGAGGCCTGACTCCCTTGTGGAGACTCGAGAAGTACCACAAAATCCATGTCAGCACTGGAGAGGAATCCTCAGCTTCCGGCCCCGACTCCACACAAGGTCTTAGGCCCCGGCATCGACGGGAGAGGAATCACGAGAGGCCCCTAGCAACACGCATGATGACTGGCGTTTCCTGCGGCCGCCAGAGCGGGTCCCTGAAGTCCCCGTCGTAACTCGAGAGCACCTGCTGAAACTCGGGAATATCCAGGAGCCTCTCCATTCCAGGCGACATGAGGCCCATTTCCGCTGAGGCATCTCGAGACTAACCACACCTAACCTCTGGAACTTCCAAAGGGTCCTTCACACCCTTGCTGCAACTCAAGAAGTTCCCCGACATACCCGTTCCTCTTCACATTCAGCCATAATGGTGGTGTCATCTGCATATCTAAGTTTATTGATATTTCTACCGGCAATCTTGATTCCAGCTCATGTATCTTCCATCCGCATTTTTCATGATGTACTCTGCATAGAAGTTAAATAAACAGGGTGACAATATACAGCCTTTGCATACTCCTTTTCCTTTTTGGAACCAGTCTGTTGTTCCATGTCCTACTCTAACTGTTGCTTCCTGACCTTCATCCAGATTTCTCAAGAGGCAGGTTAGGTGGTCTGGTATTCCATCTCTTTCAGAATTGTGGCTAAAACAACAGTATAAGGACCTTTCCGATGTCAGGCCAAGGAATTGTGTTTTCCAGTCATTGAGCCACACCTGATCACTGAGCACAAATTCATGAATCTGTTCCTCAAGGGGGAATGATATTCTTTTTTATACAAACTTAGTTACCTGATTTATTACCTTACCTAATTGTTCCATCTGCTGTGAAATCCCACCCCCTTACTTGTGGCAAATCTGCTAACACCTGCCTCACTGTGGGAGGGGGTCTCCCATAGAAAATTTCATAAGGACAACAACTATGGGAACGTGCAGTTACCCGTAATATGAGTAAGTCTGCCGGAAGCAAGCCCATCCATGTACAGTCAGTCTCTATGATCCATTTTGAAAGTGTCTCTTCAAGAGTTTGGTTGTTTCTTTCCACCATTCCAGAACACTGGGGCCTATATGCTGTATGTAATTTCCACTGATATTTAGAGCTTCACATACCTGTTAATTAACGCGGCTGCAAAGACAGGGCCATTGTCGGATTCTATACTGGTTGGAAACCCAAGTCTGGGAATTATTTCTCAAATCAGCGAGCTACTTCGTTTTCTTTTTCAGATCAGGTAGGGAAGGCCTCTGCCCAACCGGAGAAGGTACCTACTATTCTAGTAAGTTATGATAACAGGTGACTGCCTTTGCTTCCCCGAAGGACACTCGCTTTCCCTGCATCCTGAGAACTCCACGTCTCAGCCAGTTGGAAAAGCGCTTCTTGGAGGTCATTATTCAGGGGCAATTTCCCTGGAGCCCGGGGCCATAGGGAGCGGCTCCACACTCCCAGGGAAAGGCAGAGCCACAGCCACACATCTGTCCCATCCCCTTTGCTCTGTAGGAGAGCTCTAGTGAGCCTAGGTCTGTCAGGAAAATTCTTGGCTCCTATGGGGACACATTCTATGTGTGAAACTGCATCCAGGACCTAGGGGCCACAGGGCGCCTGTTTCTCTCGGGGGCAGAGGGTGGGGGGCCTGAAGCAGTGCGGCCCAGCAACAGCTTCCACATCCATCCAATTGCTCTTTTCTTACCTCTGATAGAACTAGCTTTGTTCCAGCCTTTGGCAATTTGGAGGCAAGCGGGCCCCACTTCCTCCCCAAGGAGGCATGGGACCTACTTTGAGTGGAAAGGCCCTCACGGAGCTGAACCCAGGAAGGCACCCAGTCATGTCTGACACATTCCTGCATCCTGCTTCTTCATGAGCAATACCGCTATAAGCTAGGAATGTCTTTCCAAGGCTCAGAAAGGACAGGGGAGATGCATGGTGCTGCCTCTGGAATTTCGGTCCTCTGAGCAGACCTGGAGGTCTCCCCTTGAAGAAGCTAACCAGTTTCTTCCAAATACAGGCTTGCAAACACACACTGGGTGGCTGCCTCTTCTTCCCTGAAGGACGATCACTTTCCCCGCATCCTGTGAACTCTGCATCCAGCCTGCTGGAAAAGCGCTTCTTGGAGGTCATTTTTCAGGGACAATTTTCCCTGGAGCCCGGGGCCATAGGGAGGGCCCCATGCTCGCTGGGAAAGGCAGAGTCACATCCACAGTCTGTTCTACCCCTTTTGCCCTGTAGGAGAGCTCTAGTGAGCCTAGGTCTGTCAGGAAAATTCTTGGCTCCTATGGGGACACACCCTGTGTGTTAACCTGCATATCGGACCTAGGGGCCACAGGGCGCCTGTTCCTCTCGGGGGGACCCTGAAGTGGTGCGGCCCAGCAACAGCCTGAACATCCATCCGATTGCTCTTTTCTTCCTTCTGATAGAGCTAGCTTTGCTTCTCGCTTTGGCATTTCGGAAGCCAGGGGGAGCCCCACCGCTGTTGTCCTGGGGTCTATTGGAGGTACCGGGTCTATTGGACCCAGCATGGCACCCGACCCCTCAGACACACTCCCGCAGCCTCCTTCCCCATGGGCAGGACTGTTCTGACCTAGGAATGTGTTCCCAAGGCTCAGAAAATGCAGGGAGACACACGGCCCTGACTCTGGAACTGAGGCCGTTGGAGCAGGCCTGGAGGTCTGACGTCTGAGACGCCAAACACTTGCTGCAAGATACAGGTGTGAAAACACACTCTCTGGGGCTGCCTTTCCTTCCTCCAAGGAAGAGAGCTTTTCCAGTCTCCTCCGTGCTGAGTCATACAAGGCTGCAAAGGTCTGGCTTAGAGGGCATTTCTCAGCGGCAATGGCCCCTGAGGCCCTGCACCCAGGGAGGGATCCTACCCTCCCAGGGGAAGTCAAAGCAACCTCCAAACAGCTGTTCTCTCATGTTTCCTCTGCAGGAGGGAGCTAGTGAGCCCAGGTCTGTCTGGAACGTTCTTGGATCCTGCGGGGAAATCATCCTGGGAGCCCACCTGGATACCAGTCGTAGGGGCTAAAATTCGCATTTTCCTTCCTTGGAGCCCTAACGCAGTACAGCCTAGCAACTGCTTGAAAATCCATCCTGTTGCTGTTTTCTTCCCTCTGACAGAGCGAGCTTTGCTCCCCATTTTGGGATTTCAGAAGCAAGGTGGTGGCCTGCAACTCCTTGCCTGGGGTCCATTGGAGGTGCAAGGTGCCCTCGACCAGGTGACCCCAGCATGACACCTGGCCCCTCAGACACACTCCCGCAGCCTGCTTCCCCATGGGCAGGACTGCTCTCACCTAGGAATGTGTTTGCAAGGCCAGGAAACTGCAGGGAGACACAAGGCCCTGATTCTGGCATTGAGTCTGTTGGAACAGGCCTGCAGGTCTTCTGTCTAACAAGCCAAACACTTGCTGCAAGATACAGGCCTGAAAACACACTCTTGGGCTGCCTTTCCTTCCTCCAAGGAAGAGAGTTTTCTCAGCTCCTGTGGGCTGAGAGCCACACAGGGCTGAAAAGCACTTGCTGGGAGATTCTTTTTCATTGGCCATGGCCCCTGAGGCCCTGTGCTCAGGGAGGGCTCCCTCCCTCCCAGGGAAAGTCAAAGGAAGCTCCAAACGGCTGTTCAATCATGTTTCTGAGAGAGTCATTGCCAAGGCAGGTTTCTAAGAAGTTCAAGGGTCCCAAGGAGAGAGGGGTCTAGAATTCTCAAGGAGGAAGAAAGGACAAACTGTTTTTCCCTCTACATTCCTTAGGATTATATAACAATCATGCATCCTTCTTGAGGACGGTCTCTGGAAAAAACCTTCTGGCTAATCCTGTTATCTTAAAATGTCAATTATGGGAGTAGGTCTAGTGAGTCTTTACAACCTCCAGACATTCTTTTGTTCGTTGTCATAACTTATTGGAGAGTATATAACTCCATTACTAACACTAGCA
>NW_017206706.1:0-18302 GCF_001704415.2 Capra hircus | reverse complement strand
GGGCTCCAGCAGTGAGAATTCTGTCAGAGGGAAGGGAAGGGCAACTGCAGGGCTCCTCCAGCGGTTGCTTGGCCGCCCAGATTCAGCGCCACACGGAGAGCACCAGGCTCCCAGGGCCCCTGGCTGGGGTTTTTCAGCCCCGCACACACGGAGGCTGATTCCTTGGGTGCCCAGAAAGTGTATGACAGACGTAGGTTCCCTAGCACTCTCCTCCCCAGCAGAGACATGTGCAGGTGTTTGGGGCCTGATCCTGCGTGTCTGGGTTCCTGCCACAGCCCCAACTCAGGGGAAGCAGCCCCTGAGGCAAGACCTGCTGGAGGAGCCCTGCCGCCCCCGCCTGATAGGCGAGTGCACAGCCAGCGGAAGCGAGCCTCCTCGGGGAAGAGGAGGCAGCAAGTCCCCGTCAAGCTGAAATCCCTGCTTCCACGAAGCTAAGTGCGACTCCAGTACGGCAGATCTCTAGCTCTGCTCAGAGGCCCGATCTGGCAGAGTTCCTGGCACCAAGATGCTCTGCCATAGGCGAGCCTTGCCCAGACTTGCCTTGCTTTAAGGCTCCCTCCCCAGGAAGGAGCAGGCTGTGAGGCTCGGAACGCCACTGGCGCCTTCCTGGCTCAGCTCTACCCCTGCCTTGCCTTTGCACTTAGGTCCAAGCGTCCTTGAGGAGGGCTTAGGGGCTGGTGGGTTGCACACTGCCAAGGGCTCCAGCAGTGAAAGCTCTGTCAGAGGGAAGCGAAGGGCAACAGCAGGGCTCCTTCAGCGGTTCCTTGGCCGCCCAGACAAAGCTCCGCACGGAGAGCACCAGGTTCCAAGGGCCCCTGGCTGGGTTTTGCATCCCCACACTCCAGAGGCTGACTCCGTGGGTGCCTAGAAAGTGTGTGAGAGACGTAGGTTCCCTAGCACTCTCCTCCCCAGCAGAGACATGTGCAGGTGGTTGGGGCCTTATCCTGCGTGTCTGGGTTCCCGCCCACAGCCCCAACTCAGGGGAAGCAGCCCCTGAGGCAAGACCTGCTGGAGGAGCCCTGCGCGCCCGCCTGATAGGCGAGAGCACAGCCAGCAGTGTAGCGAGCCTCCTCGGGAGAAGAGGAGGCAGCCGAGCCCAGTCAAGAGGAAAGCCCTGCTTGCACGGAGCTAAGTGGGCCTCCAGTACGGCAGAGCTCTAGCTCTGCTCAGAGCCCCGATCTGGCAGAGTTTCTGGCGCGAGGCTGCTCGGCCGGGGCTCGCCTTGCCCAGACTTGCCTTGCTTTTAGGCTCCCTCCCCAGGAAGGAGCTGTCTGAGCGAGCCTGGGAGACGCCACTGGTGCCTTCCTTGCCTCAGCTCCAATCCTGCCTTGCCTTTGCACATAGGTGCCAGGCGTCGTTGGGGAGGGCTTAGGGGTGGTGGGTTGCACACTGCCAAGGGCTTCAGCAGTGAGAGCTCTGTCAGAGGGAAGGGAAGGGCAACTGCAGGGCTCCTCCAGCGGTTTCTAGGCCGCCTAGAATCAGCGCCGCACCGAGAGCACCAGGCTCCCAGGGCCCCTGGCTGGGGTTTTCAGCCCCGCACACACGGAGGCTGATTCCTTGGGTGCCCAGAAAGTGTATGACAGACGTAGGTTCCCTAGCACTCTCCTCCCCAGCAGAGACATGTGCAGGTGTTGGGGCCTGATCCTGCGTGTCTGGGTTCCTGCCCACAGCCCCAACTCAGGGGAAGCAGCCCCTGAGGCAAGACCTGCTGGAGGAGCCCTGCGCCCCCGCCTGATAGGCGAGTGCACAGCCAGCAGGGAAGCGAGCCTCCTCGGGGGAAGAGGAGGCAGCCCAGCCCCGTCAAGTTGAAAGCCCTGCTTGCACGGAGCTAAGTGCGCCTCCAGTACGGCAGAGCTCTAGCTCTGCTCAGAGCCCCGATCTGGCAGAGTTCCTGGCGCGAGGCTGCTCTGCCGGGGGCTAGCCTTGCCCAGACTTGCCTTGCTTTTAGGCTGCCTCTCCAGGAAGGAGCAGGCAGCAGGAGCCTGGGAGTCGCCACTGGCGCCTTTCTTGCCTCAGCTCCAATCCTGCCTTGCCTTTGCACTTAGGTCCCAGTCCTCCTTAAGGAGAGCTTAGGGGCTGGTGGGTTGCACACTGCCAAGGGCTCCAGCAGTGAGAATTCTGTCAGAGGGAAGGGAAGGGCAACTGCAGGGCTCCTCCAGCGGTTGCTTGGCCGCCCAGATTCAGCGCCACACGGAGAGCACCAGGCTCCCAGGCCCCTGGCTGGGGTTTTCAGCCCCGCACACACGGAGGCTGATTCCTTGGGTGCCCAGAAAGTGTATGACAGACGTAGGTTCCCTAGCACTCTCCTCCCCAGCAGAGACATGTGCAGGTGTTTGGGGCCTGATCCTGCGTGTCTGGGTTCCTGCCCACAGCCCCAACTCAGGGGAAGCAGCCCCTGAGGCAAGACCTGCTGGAGGAGCCCTGCGCCCCCGCCTGATAGGCGAGTGCACAGCCAGCAGGGAAGCGAGCCTCCTCGGGGGAAGAGGAGGCAGCAAGTCCCCGTCAAGCTGAAATCCCTGCTTACACGAAGCTAAGTGCGACTCCAGTACGGCAGATCTCTAGCTCTGTTCAGAGGCCCGATCTGGCAGAGTTCCTGGCACCAAGATGCTCTGCCATAGGCGAGCCTTGCGCAGACTTGCCTTGCTTTAAGGCTCCCTCCCCAGGAAGGAGCAGGCTGTGTGAGGCTCGGAAACGCCACTGGCGCCTTCCTGGCTTCAGCTCTACCCCTGCCTTGCCTTTGCACTTAGGTCCCAAGCGTCCTTGAGGAGGGCTTAGGGGCTGGTGGGTTGCACACTGCCAAGGGCTCCAGCAGTGAAAGCTCTGTCAGAGGGAAGCGAAGGGCAACAGCAGGGCTCCTTCAGCGGTTCCTTGGCCGCCCAGACAAAGCTCCGCACGGAGAGCACCAGGTTCCAAGGGCCCCTGGCTGGGTTTTGCATCCCCACACTCCCAGAGGCTGACTCCGTGGGTGCCTAGAAAGTGTGTGAGAGACGTAGGTTCCCTAGCACTCTCCTCCCCAGCAGAGACATGTGCAGGTGGTTGGGGCCTTATCCTGCGTGTCTGGGTTCCCGCCCACAGCCTCAACTCAGGGGAAGCAGCCCCTGAGGCAAGACCTGCTGGAGGAGCCCTGCGCCCCGCCTGATAGGCGAGAGCACAGCCAGCAGTGTAGCGAGCCTCCTCGGGAGAAGAGGAGGCAGCCGAGCCCAGTCAAGAGGAAAGCCCTGCTTGCACGGAGCTAAGTGGGCCTCCAGTACGGCAGAGCTCTAGCTCTGCTCAGAGCCCCGATCTGGCAGAGTTTCTGGCGCGAGGCTGCTCGGCCGGGGCTCGCCTTGCCCAGACTTGCCTTGCTTTTAGGCTCCCTCCCCAGGAAGGAGCTGTCTGAGCGAGCCTGGGAGACGCCACTGGTGCCTTCCTTGCCTCAGCTCCAATCCTGCCTTGCCTTTGCACATAGGTGCCAGGCGTCGTTGGGGAGGGCTTAGGGGGTGGTGGGTTGCACACTGCCAAGGGCTTCAGCAGTGAGAGCTCTGTCAGAGGGAAGGGAAGGGCAACTGCAGGGCTCCTCCAGCGGTTTCTAGGCCGCCTAGAATCAGCGCCGCACCGAGAGCACCAGGCTCCCAGGGCCCCTGGCTGGGGTTTTCAGCCCCGCACACACGGAGGCTGATTCCTTGGGTGCCCAGAAAGTGTATGACAGACGTAGGTTCCCTAGCACTCTCCTCCCCAGCAGAGACATGTGCAGGTGGTTGGGGCCTGATCCTGCGTGTCTGGGTTCCTGCCCACAGCCCCAACTCAGGGGAAGCAGCCCCTGAGGCAAGACCTGCTGGAGGAGCCCTGCGCCCCGCCTGATAGGCGAGTGCACAGCCAGCAGGGAAGCGAGCCTCCTCGGGGGAAGAGGAGGCAGCCCAGCCCCGTCAAGTTGAAAGCCCTGCTTGCACGGAGCTAAGTGCGCCTCCAGTACGGCAGAGCTCTAGCTCTGCTCAGAGCCCCGATCTGGCAGAGTTCCTGGCGCGAGGCTGCTCTGCCGGGGGCTAGCCTTGCCCAGACTTGCCTTGCTTTTAGGCTGCCTCTCCAGGAAGGAGCAGGCAGCAGGAGCCTGGGAGTCGCCACTGGCGCCTTTCTTGCCTCAGCTCCAATCCTGCCTTGCCTTTGCACTTAGGTCCCAGTCCTCCTTAAGGAGAGCTTAGGGGCTGGTGGGTTGCACACTGCCAAGGGCTCCAGCAGTGAGAATTCTGTCAGAGGGAAGGGAAGGGCAACTGCAGGGCTCCTCCAGCGGTTGCTTGGCCGCCCAGATTCAGCGCCACACGGAGAGCACCAGGCTCCCAGGGCCCCTGGCTGGGGTTTTCAGCCCCGCACACACGGAGGCTGATTCCTTGGGTGCCCAGAAAGTGTATGACAGACGTAGGTTCCCTAGCACTCTCCTCCCCAGCAGAGACATGTGCAGGTGTTTGGGGCCTGATCCTGCGTGTCTGGGTTCCTGCCCACAGCCCCAACTCAGGGGAAGCAGCCCCTGAGGCAAGACCTGCTGGAGGAGCCCTGCGCCCCCGCCTGATAGGCGAGTGCACAGCCAGCAGGGAAGCGAGCCTCCTCGGGGGAAGAGGAGGCAGCAAGTCCCCGTCAAGCTGAAATCCCTGCTTACACGAAGCTAAGTGCGACTCCAGTACGGCAGATCTCTAGCTCTGTTCAGAGGCCCGATCTGGCAGAGTTCCTGGCACCAAGATGCTCTGCCATAGGCGAGCCTTGCGCAGACTTGCCTTGCTTTAAGGCTCCCTCCCCAGGAAGGAGCAGGCTGTGTGAGGCTCGGAAACGCCACTGGCGCCTTCCTGGCTTCAGCTCTACCCCTGCCTTGCCTTTGCACTTAGGTCCCAAGCGTCCTTGAGGAGGGCTTAGGGGCTGGTGGGTTGCACACTGCCAAGGGCTCCAGCAGTGAAAGCTCTGTCAGAGGGAAGCGAAGGGCAACAGCAGGGCTCCTTCAGCGGTTCCTTGGCCGCCCAGACAAAGCTCCGCACGGAGAGCACCAGGTTCCAAGGGCCCCTGGCTGGGTTTTGCATCCCCACACTCCCAGAGGCTGACTCCGTGGGTGCCTAGAAAGTGTGTGAGAGACGTAGGTTCCCTAGCACTCTCCTCCCCAGCAGAGACATGTGCAGGTGGTTGGGGCCTTATCCTGCGTGTCTGGGTTCCCGCCCACAGCCCAACTCAGGGGAAGCAGCCCCTGAGGCAAGACCTGCTGGAGGAGCCCTGCGCCCCGCCTGATAGGCGAGAGCACAGCCAGCAGTGTAGCGAGCCTCCTCGGGGAAGAGGAGGCAGCCGAGCCCAGTCAAGAGGAAAGCCCTGCTTGCACGGAGCTAAGTGGGCCTCCAGTACGGCAGAGCTCTAGCTCTGCTCAGAGCCCCGATCTGGCAGAGTTTCTGGCGCGAGGCTGCTCTGCCGGGGCTCGCCTTGCCCAGACTTGCCTTGCTTTTAGGCTCCCTCCCAGGAAGGAGCTGTCTGAGCGAGCCTGGGAGACGCCACTGGTGCCTTCCTTGCCTCAGCTCCAATCCTGCCTTGCCTTTGCACATAGGTGCCAGGCGTCCTTGGGAGGGCTTAGGGGTGGTGGGTTGCACACTGCCAAGGGCTCAGCAGTGAGAGCTCTGTCAGAGGGAAGGGAAGGGCAACTGCAGGGCTCCTCCAGCGGTTTCTGGCCGCCTAGAATCAGCGCCGCACGAGAGCACCAGGCTCCCAGGGCCCCTGGCTGGGGTTTTCAGCCCCGCACACACGGAGGCTGATTCCTTGGGTGCCCAGAAAGTGTATGACAGACGTAGGTTCCCTAGCACTCTCCTCCCCAGCAGAGACATGTGCAGGTGTTTGGGGCCTGATCCTGCGTGTCTGGGTTCCTGCCCACAGCCCCAACTCAGGGGAAGCAGCCCCTGAGGCAAGACCTGCTGGAGGAGCCCTGCGCCCCGCCTGATAGGCGAGTGCACAGCCAGCAGGGAAGCGAGCCTCCTCTCGGGGAAGAGGAGGCAGCCCAGCCCCGTCAAGTTGAAAGCCCTGCTTGCACGGAGCTAAGTGCGCCTCCAGTACGGCAGAGCTCTAGCTCTGCTCAGAGCCCCGATCTGGCAGAGTTCCTGGCGCGAGGCTGCTCTGCCGGGGGCTAGCCTTGCCCAGACTTGCCTTGCTTTTAGGCTGCCTCTCCAGGAAGGAGCAGGCAGCAGGAGCCTGGGAGTCGCCACTGGCGCCTTTTCTTGCCTCAGCTCCAATCCTGCCTTGCCTTTGCACTTAGGTCCCAGTCCTCCTTAAGGAGAGCTTAGGGGCTGGTGGGTTGCACACTGCCAAGGGCTCCAGCAGTGAGAATTCTGTCAGAGGGAAGGGAAGGGCAACTGCAGGGCTCCTCCAGCGGTTGCTTGGCCGCCCAGATTCAGCGCCACACGGAGAGCACCAGGCTCCCAGGGCCCCTGGCTGGGGTTTTCAGCCCCGCACACACGGAGGCTGATTCCTTGGGTGCCCAGAAAGTGTATGACAGACGTAGGTTCCCTAGCACTCTCCTCCCCAGCAGAGACATGTGCAGGTGTTTGGGGCCTGATCCTGCGTGTCTGGGTTCCTGCCCACAGCCCCAACTCAGGGGAAGCAGCCCCTGAGGCAAGACCTGCTGGAGGAGCCCTGCGCCCCCGCCTGATAGGCGAGTGCACAGCCAGCAGGGAAGCGAGCCTCCTCGGGGAAGAGGAGGCAGCAAGCCCCGTCAAGCTGAAATCCCTGCTTGCACGAGCTAAGTGCGACTCCAGTACGGCAGATCTCTAGCTCTGTTCAGAGGCCCGATCTGGCAGAGTTCCTGGCACCAAGATGCTCTGCCATAGGCGAGCCTTGCGCAGACTTGCCTTGCTTTAGGCTCCCTCCCAGGAAGGAGCAGGCTGTGTGAGGCTCGGAAACGCCACTGGCGCCTTCCTGGCTTCAGCTCTACCCCTGCCTTGCCTTTGCACTTAGGTCCCAAGCGTCCTTGAGGAGGGCTTAGGGGCTGGTGGGTTGCACACTGCCAAGGGCTCCAGCAGTGAAAGCTCTGTCAGAGGGAAGGAAGGGCAACAGCAGGGCTCCTTCAGCGGTTCCTTGGCCGCCCAGACAAAGCTCCGCACGGAGAGCACCAGGTTCCAAGGGCCCCTGGCTGGGTTTTGCATCCCCACACTCCCAGAGGCTGACTCCGTGGGTGCCTAGAAAGTGTGTGAGAGACGTAGGTTCCCTAGCACTCTCCTCCCCAGCAGAGACATGTGCAGGTGGTTGGGGCCTGATCCTGCGTGTCTGGGTTCCCGCCCACAGCCCAACTCAGGGGAAGCAGCCCCTGAGGCAAGACCTGCTGGAGGAGCCCTGCGCGCCCGCCTGATAGGCGAGAGCACAGCCAGCAGGTAGCGAGCCTCCTCGGGGAAGAGGAGGCAGCCGAGCCCAGTCAAGAGGAAAGCCCTGCTTGCACGGAGCTAAGTGGGCCTCCAGTACGGCAGAGCTCTAGCTCTGCTCAGAGCCCCGATCTGGCAGAGTTTCTGGCGCGAGGCTGCTCGGCCGGGGCTCGCCTTGCCCAGACTTGCCTTGCTTTTAGGCTCCCTCCCCAGGAAGGAGCTGTCTGAGCGAGCCTGGGAGACGCCACTGGTGCCTTCCTTGCCTCAGCTCCAATCCTGCCTTGCCTTTGCACATAGGTGCCAGGCGTCTTGGGGAGGGCTTAGGGGTGGTGGGTTGCACACTGCCAAGGGCTTCAGCAGTGAGAGCTCTGTCAGAGGGAAGGGAAGGGCAACTGCAGGGCTCCTCCAGCGGTTTCTGGCCGCCAGAATCAGCGCCGCACCGAGAGCACCAGGCTCCCAGGGCCCCTGGCTGGGGTTTTCAGCCCCGCACACACGGAGGCTGATTCCTTGGGTGCCCAGAAAGTGTATGACAGACGTAGGTTCCCTAGCACTCTCCTCCCCAGCAGAGACATGTGCAGGTGTTTGGGGCCTGATCCTGCGTGTCTGGGTTCCTGCCCACAGCCCCAACTCAGGGGAAGCAGCCCCTGAGGCAAGACCTGCTGGAGGAGCCCTGCGCCCCCGCCTGATAGGCGAGTGCACAGCCAGCAGGGAAGCGAGCCTCCTCGGGGAAGAGGAGGCAGCAGCCCCGTCAAGTGAAAGCCCTGCTTGCACGGAGCTAAGTGCGCCTCCAGTACGGCAGAGCTCTAGCTCTGCTCAGAGCCCGATCTGGCAGAGTTCCTGGCGATGCTCTGCCGGCGAGCCTTGCCAGACTTGCCTTGCTTTTAGGCTCCCTCCCCAGGAAGGAGCAGGCTGTGGAGCTCGCCACTGGCGCCTTCCTGCCTCAGCTCTCCTGCCTTGCCTTTGCACTTAGGTCCCAGCGTCCTTGAGGAGGGCTTAGGGGCTGGTGGGTTGCACACTGCCAAGGGCTCCAGCAGTGAAAGCTCTGTCAGAGGGAAGGAAGGGCAACTGCAGGGCTCCTCAGCGGTTGCTTGGCCGCCCAGACAGCGCCCACGGAGAGCACCAGGCTCCAGGGCCCCTGGCTGGGGTTTTCACCCCACACCCAGAGGCTGACAGAAAGTGTATGACAGACGTAGGTTCCCTAGCACTCTCCTCCCCAGCAGAGACATGTGCAGGTGTTGGGGCCTGATCCTGCGTGTCTGGGTTCACAGCCCCAACTCAGGGGAAGCAGCCCCTGAGGCAAGACCTGCTGGAGGAGCCCTGCGCCCCGCCTGATAGGCGAGTGCACAGCCAGCAGGGAAGCGAGCCTCCTCGGGGAAGAGGAGGCAGCAGCCCCGTCAAGTTGAAAGCCCTGCTTGCACGGAGCTAAGTGCGCCTCCAGTACGGCAGAGCTCTAGCTCTGTTCAGAGCCCGATCTGGCAGAGTTCCTGGCTGCTCTGCCGGCGAGCCTTGCGCAGACTTGCCTTGCTTTTAGGCTCCCTCCCCAGGAAGGAGGCTGCAGAGCCTGGGAAACGCCACTGGCGCCTTCCTGGCTTCAGCTCCCCTGCCTTGCCTTTGCACTTAGGTCCCAGCGTCCTTGAGGAGGGCTTAGGGGCTGGTGGGTTGCACACTGCCAAGGGCTCCAGCAGTGAAAGCTCTGTCAGAGGGAAGCGAAGGGCAACAGCAGGGCTCCTCAGCGGTTGCTTCAGCACGGAGAGCACCAGGTTCCAAGGGCCCTGGCTGGGTTTTGCATCCCCACACCAGAGGCTGACTCCGTGTGTGCCTAGAAAGTGTGTGAGAGACGTATGTTCCCTAGCACTCTCCTCCCCAGCAGAGACATGTGTTTGGGAGGGCTTAGGGATCGCTGAGTTCCACACTTCCAAGGGCTCCAGCACTGAGAGCTCTGTGCAACTGCAGAGCTCCTTCAGCTGTTGCTTGGCTGTCCAGACTCAGCGCCACATTGAGAGCACCATGCACCCAGGGCCCCTGGGTGGTGTCTGCAGCCAGCAGGCTGGCGACTCACTTGTGGTCTCCCATCATTTGCCTGAAATACATAGGTTCCCTAATGCTCTTCTCCCCAGCAGAGCTGTGTGCAGGTTGTTGGGGCCTGCCCCTGCGTGTCTGGGTTCCCGCCCACAACCCCAGCTCAGGGGAAGTAACCCCTGAGCCAAGACCTGCAGGAGGCGAGGTATGGCTCCGCCTGGAAGCCGAAGTGCACAGGACAAGTGGAAGGGAGCCTCCTCCGGGGAAGAGGAGGCAGCCCCAGTCGCCTGCTGCTGCAAGCCTTGCTGGGGTGGAAGCCGACGTGCGCCTCCAGTATGCGCAGAGCTCCAGCTCCGCTGAGAGCCCTGATCTGGCAGAGTTCCTTGCGCGAGGCTGCTCTGCCTGGGGCGAGCCTTGCCCAGACTTGCCTGGCTTCTAGACTTCCTGCCCAGGAAGGAGCAGTCTGCACGAGGTTGGGAGACGCCACTGGCACCTTCCTGGCCTCAGCTCTGCTCCTGCCTTGCCTTTGCACCTAGGCCCCAGGCGTTCTTGTGGTGGCTTAGGGGCCGGTGGCTTCCACACTGCCAAGGGCTCCAACAGTGAGAGCTCTGTTCGAGGGAAATGAAGGGTATATTTGGAATGCAATCGTTTATCAGATGTGAGACCCACACCTTCACCCTGAACCCTCACCCCGAGCCCTTACCCTCGCCCTCACCCACACCCTCACCCTGAACCCTTACCCTCACCCTCACCTTGAAGCCTTACCCTCACCCTCACCCCTAACCCTAAACCCTCACGCCTCACCCCTCACCCTAACAAGTTGGGGGGCTGTTCTGCACACTGTAACCTTAACCCTTCCCTCACCCGACACCCTATCCACATCCTAACCCTAACCCACTTCATAGTCACGCCCTCAACCCTATACTTACCCTTGAAGTACGTACCTGCATCATCTTCGTTTTGGACACTTCCCATGCATAACAAAAGACAAGGTTGGAATGTTTCAAACATCGATCCAAGACCCATTATCCACATAAAAGGGATATAAATACTCTGATCACATCATTTAAATCTCTTGCATCACCAAAATACCTCTCCACCACGTATCCAATCGCCATTGATGGATCACATCTATCTCATACATTTTATAACTTAGCAATCAGATACGCACCCGTAATCTGGGTAATTATATACACAGGATATATTGATACCATAAATATTTCAACAAATTCCACTTTCTACGATGAGTTCAATCTTCACAAAAGTAGGATGAACGGCACCTGTTTCCACTAGGATCCATAGCATTGCACAAAGTGACAGTGAGCGTGAAAATCTTAATGATGACCACCGGAAAGAAGGTCAGCACGGCTGATATCACAGATTTTTCAGTGTTCCAATACGACTTCTACCCAAATCCATAAAGAAAGACATATGCATAGGAAACTACAAATTGAAAGCAAGTCTATTGAGATAAATATTGGACATCAATTGTATGAATCTTTAAGGCATAACTGCAGACATTCTTCAGACATTCTTCAAATTCATAGAATGACAACAAAGTATGGCTACGTACAATCCATTCGGTTTTATAAACCACTCATGAATAACCTCACAAGCCATTGAAAACCAGATGACACTTTCAAATAGCTTTGATCTACAAACAAGGCTGTAAGACAGAAAGTTAAAATCGAAATACATGAACTAAATCCTCAATAGATATGAAAACATCCCTTGGTAGTGAAGTCGATTCACATTAGTTATTAGGGCTTTCATGCACAGATCCACGGGGCATATACAGAACCATTCCTCCAACAAAACTGAAGAATGACTTTAAAATCGCAAACAAAACATGAGTATATGTGTTCACACACTTCATGGAGCAAGGGTTTCTTCGATCTGAAAACTGGCGTCGATGAAGGACTGTGTGAAGAATACTTCAAAGTCTATTTGGCAAACACAGCCTACGTTGGCTATATTTAGTCCTCAGATGAATGGAATGTCATGAGTACTGGGCGTTTCAAAGAAGCAGCCTGTGAAGCTCTGGACGCTTATTGGGATGCGTGGTATACCACATTCACACGTTTCAGTAGCATTGGTGCAAAAACGATACACTTCTCAGGGGAAGCTTCTACATGGACTCTTGGGATCAGAGCTCTAACTCATACACACATACTTTTCCTTTGAAAATGATCCTGCATGATAAGCAAACAAAACACTGGATGAACACCTAGACGGTGAGCTCTGTACTAAATGATTTGAAAGCCAGTAGATGGAATGAGCTGATGAGGAAGACTACAAACGAGTCATCTTCTTCAACTTGGTCAAACTGCTCATAGTCATACAAGTGAATGAAAAGTGGAGCCTGTTGTCATTCAATCTGTTGAAAAGAAAGAGAATAATACAACAAATTAGCAAATCTTATTTTCTTCATAAACATTATATTATTTCTGCACAGCTTTCTTACTGGCATGAATAGAATATCTGCAATAATCACTTGTCACAGTGAAATGGATTCACATTCGATATCGATTCACATCTAGAATTGATGCCATAGCTGTTTGATACTATTGCTTGAGTGAATGCAACTTATGTGACTTCACAAACTACAAACACGACTAACATAATAGGTATTAAAAAACCTTGAGTGACATGAGCGTGAAGACTTAGTAGAGTTGCTCTCAAGAATCATGATACTATTCTTCACTCCAGCCATAGGACTGGAATCTGTACATTAACACCCCTGCAAAAGAAACGGGAAGGATAGAATAATAATAAAGGAACTTCATAACTATATTCCTACTGTCAACATTCAACACTATGTTTTCTTTTCAACTGACTTTCATATTTGGTCTACTGTAACCTCTTCTGTGTTCATTTTATGCTAAACTTATTGCCAACAGTAAAATTACCATATGAGCTCTAATGAATTTTTTTACTTGCAAAGCTAGTGATAGAACCAAAGGCCAATATCTACATCAAACAGGGAGGAATGGAATGGAAACTGTAAACAATTTTATGGAATAGCATTTCCGTGCTCCTATTCAGTCAAACGGACATTCCAAAGGATGTGATTTTTCTGAAAGTTTATTTCGGAAACTTGGAAGTGGATGACTGCAAACAATAAAACGAATAATATATTGATACATAATACGAATAATATACAGTGGGTCATTCTTTTTTCTATTCTGCCACAGCTAACTGACTGGAAGTCAGTTGTCGTAACTACTACTAACAGAAGACCCTCACCGATGAGTGAAGATATATAGGAAAATCCATAATAGATCTAAAAACCGTCAAAGATAAAATGGTCATGAAAAAATACAGTGACAGTTTAGTTGGTATAAGAAACAGGATGATTATGAAAGCAAAGCCAACAATCATGGATAGGCCATGGAAGCCCGTGGCTGTCACGAGTGTTGACTTGTATCCTTCATCTGAGGTTGTTAAAAGTGCGTGGTAAAATCCAGAGGTTTGCAGCAGTGGTAACCTCCTGAGCAGACTGAAATCCAAAGGGTTTCCAGAATATCCTGACGATTTCCATCTACTAGGCTGTGGTGAGCTCAAGCAATACATACTCCAGAGGACAGAAGACAGACGTCTACTGCACTTAGGGAGAAAGGGAATGTTGCTGCTCAGCCTAGTACAAGTGTAGAAGCAACACCTCGGTGATTCGATCTTTAAAGACTCCATACATATGAGAAAGACTGGTATGAATAATCCTTCAGAAGCGCCTTCTCAGACCTCCTCCCATCATAAGCACAAGCATAATGAAAACACTGAGTTTTCATGGGCTCACGCAAAATTAGACTCACTTATGACTTTGCTTTGAGAAGAGTTGAACTACTCATTGTTTAAGAGAAATGACCCTTTCTTCTCTGAAGACTTGTGAATCATTCATAGGGTGTGGTGAATAAACTACTTAAGGATCTAATCCATAAAAATGCGATAGGCTAAGCACAGAGATGTTTTTCTCCCTTTCTCAAAGGATGGAACATTTTGTATTTGCACTGACTTTATGTCTTGACTTCATGTACAATTAGATATTGATTTTTTTAGTTGACATACAATAGGACTAAAAATATCGATATAATACTGATAACTCATGTTGGTATGTGTGGTTGTCACATAGGATTCACAGGAGATTTAGATTCACAGTTGTCAACGTAAAGGATGAATGCTATTTAGCTTCTTCGTGACTCTAGACCACGAATGAAGAGTTTTCCTCAACATATTTCACTGAGGGAAATACAAGGATGATAGGCATAATACTATGCTTCGACTCACGGATATCGAAGCATTGTTCACAATACAGATCTGATTTTCGAAATCAGGGTTCTTTCAGTGTCCTTGAACAGCATTTGTTTTTCTGGATACAGAAGAAAAAACTCATGAGTATCAAAACTGGTTCCCAGAAAACATGTGTATGAATTGTTATCTTCCTGAACCAGGGATCAAACCCACATCACTTCCACCTCCTGCACTGGTAGGCAGAGTATTTCTTGATCAACTGCGCCACCTGGGAATCGACATACATTTCAAGGACCACTGCCATCAGCTTCTACTGTTCATGACCAAACTAGGAGAAACAACATTGGAAGAAGGACTCATAAGGGTACTCATAGGAAGTACTCATAAGTCAAGGAACCGTTCTACTGGGTCCTCTCGTTATTACTGGGACAAGTCAGTTCCTCCGATGATGATGGGTATAACTGAAAAATTATTACAAATGCATGGGATGCGATGTCTACATGATAAATGTGTTCCTCTTATACTATTGCTTCAGGGATGTCTACTTCCGCATGAACGACTGCACTACAAGGGATGCCTGCTATTCCAGCTCAAGCAACAGATAGTCAAGTGCAGATCATTGTCCTTTGTTGAAAATAATCAGCAGTTTGTCAACATAGGGAACATGCCGGAGGAACCCTTGGGATGGAACTCTAAAAACAGGTTGGGCCCTCTTTTTGCCAGGCCCTGCGATAAAATACAAATCAGAAAAAGAAAAATAGCATCGGTTTTGTCAGGACTTCCTCATCTTTTCTTTCTCGGTAGCAGGAAGCAGACATTGAGGCCAGAGGACTGCAGGATTTCATTGTGAACTAACGTTGGGTGGGGTGGAGGCTCATCACTCTAGTAAGAATGTGGCTCACTAAAACGGAATTTCATTCACTTCATGGACATAGAGTTCTAGAATCCTTCATTAAGGAATTCAATAAGCTATATTTCCTTACACCTTCACAATCTCTTGTTTACAAGAATGTCAATTGCTAGTCCAGCACTTATACAATGAGTGTTACAGGTAGTATGAGTGTATAAATGATGACGAGCAATGACAGGAAGTTTATTTATTCTCTGTTTGAATTCTTGATTTTTTATATAATTTTTTATAATATCCTTACAGATGTAAATATTTTAGTGACATGTATAAATACACGTTGAGTAGTGCTATGATAACTCATAGTGTTGCCACAATAAATATCATGGTTATTATGTGCTTTTCATATATTCCTTTGGAGATTCTCTTGCATTACACATCATCATAAGATATTTAATAGTTTCCTAAACTGTACAGTAGGTCCTTGTGGCTTCTTTTATATATGGTAATGTATTTGTTAATAATTCAAACAAAAACTGGTACACAAATATTCATAGTGACATTCACAATAGCTCAAAGGTAGAACTCATTCAAGTGTCCGTTGGTGGGAGACTGAATATGCAACGCAAGGTATATTCAGAAGCTTGAACGGTATTCCACCATACAAAAAAGTACATTAAATGGTGCTGCCACTCTGCAAGACATTACACAAATGACTCCAAAACGAACACGTGGAAGAAATACATAGTTCGATTCCAATTCATGCTATGTACCCAAAAGGATTGGGAAAGGGGGCTGAAAAAAAATGGATACTCCTTCCGTCATACTCACAACAGCATGATTCACACTGGCAAACAAACAGAAGCAATCGAAGTGTCCATGGCAGCCAATTCCATAAACAAACTGTGGTATACACACAATGGAATCTGATTCGGCCCTTCAAAGTCAGTAATTCTGACAATGCGACAATGTGGACAAACCTTATGGTCATTAGATTAAGTGAAATAAACCAGACCAAAAAAAGACAAACGTTCTGTGATTCCGCTCATATGAGATATCCAAACAAGTCAAATCTGTCAGAAATAGCAGAAAGTGATTCCGACCGATCGAAAAGAGTTCATGTTTCATGGACCTCAGTTTCCCTTGGAAAAACTGACTTCCCATCATATCTCCAAAACCAATTAGACAAATAACTGGAAGCTATATCCAGTCAAATGAATGTAGACATAATGTTACAGTGTACACCAAACTCACTCAAAACTTCTCAACAGACAAAAAGGCAAAACTGTATCTGTGGCACCTCAGCTTAGCTTAAAACTGTATCTACGGTACCTCACTTCTGCTTATAAAATTTAACAACAACAACAACACACTAAAGGCTATCCAAAAAAGGATAGAAAACACATATAACATCAACTTTAAAAAATTAGAAATTGAAACGGTGAAAAACCTTATTCACAAAACTTAAACACAAGCCACAGGAAACTATATTTATAAAATAGATATCTTGATAAAGGATTGTTCTCCAAATATACCAAAAAATCTAGAACAATCTCATAAAATATGTATACACCTAAACACCTGGCCTACAAAAATATAAAGATAGTAAATAAGCCTATCAAAAAGACTCAAAACCACATAGCATTAGGAAATGACAAACTAAAATAACAGTGAGGTAGCACTGCACACCTATTAGATCCAGTCAACTCAAGAAAAGGGGTAGGGCACAGCTTCTCCGGTGGCTCAGTGGTAAAGAATCTGCCTGACAATGCAAGACACTCTAGTTCGATCCTTACCCCAGAAGATCCCACAAGCCACAGAGAAACATAGCTGGATTTTTCCACAGCTAAACAAGGCTCACCTGTGACCTGAATCCTTCATGTCCAGCACTTACTAAACAGCTTTGAAAACATGTCCAGACAAAAAAGGATCGCATGATTATATACAACAGCTCGACTTGTAATCACTACAAACTTTCAATATCAGGATGTCTTCAGTAGATGACAGTGTAAACAAATGGGGATACATGCAAAGTGAAGGGGAGCAAATGCTACCACAAAATATACCACCTCAGCATGAGGATTAGTTGGACCCAATTAACTTTTATTTTTTTAGAGGACACATGATCATCTCTGAAACCCAAGTTCAAGACAGCTCTTCTGTGAGTCACATTTACCAGAGAAATCTCATTTCAAAGAATCCTCTCTATATGCCAGATAGAAGGATGAGACACAGTCTTTTGAAACTCTTTTTTCTTTTCTATCGATAGGGAAAGCTAAGCCGTAAATCTGCACAGCCACCATACCCTTCCTTTCCTTTGGTTGTATTTTTTTAAATATTTGTTTCTGTTTTCATTTGGCTGCGCCAGGTCAACCTTCATTGAGGCAAGCCAGATATTTAGCTACAGCATGCAAATTCTCTGTTGTGGCATGGGAGATCTAGTTCTTGGATCAGGAAATGAACCTGGGCCTCCTTCTTTGGGAGTGTCCAGTCTCAGCCACTGGACCACCAGGAAGTGCCTGTTTTGTTTTCAGATGAAGATGGAATCTAAGGTGATATCTTGGGCCATTTCAGTCACTGACTCAGTTTCCTGAGTTTGTCCAAAGCACGCACAAGGTGCACATTATTAAACTGGTTTGCAAAACAAGAAAAGGTTGTCTGCTACAACACTGTATGCTTACAAATATCTAAATGGTAAATGGCATAGTATTGATTTTTCATTACTATGGGGGGAGAAAGAATGCAGGATTCATACATGTTACAACACGAATAAATATTCAAACCATCTTCAGTGAAAAAAAAATCCACATAGAAAAGGCCACCCAGAACCCTTATTCACCATGTCTGCTTTCAATCCATCAAGTTTGTCCAAATAACTGAAAATCTCAGTAACACTCTAAATAAAGAAAAAAGGATGAAGATGGAAACAAAAGATATATTCATACACTTGAACATTGCAAAGTGGAAGTGGGGCGGTGGATTACATTATAACGTAGATACCATATGATTTCCTGATTTTGGAGATTATGTGCTGGTTCTGCAGAAGGTACCCATTTTGGATAAAACACATAGAGTCTTTTAGATGATGTGGCAAATGCTAGCACTTGTTCCCATTGCTAGGCATTTTCTGTACATTTTAAATGACTGGAAAGTATACTAGGTTTCAAAACAACCATGTCAATACCACAAAAGAAATTTAGAGTAGACAGGCAGGAAGCTTTCTGATACAGGCCAAGACTTACCCAGACGAAGTTCAAGGGAAGCTGCGATGCTCACTGCCCTTGAAGGAGTCCACGTGGAATGAAGAAGTACTGTGGGAAGTCTCTTAGTAACCACCATGTCTTGGGTCCTCTGGATGACCTACTGCAGGAGAAACAGATGTTACAGATAAAACGTTCCACATCACTTCACAAAATGTTGTTAGACTACTTTCAGTAAAGCTGAATCATTTGGGATCAATTTACAATCATATAATAGACTACCATTTACAGTCCAAAAATCACTTGCATTTCTAGACACTCATAACAATCAGAAAAAAAAATTAAGAAACTCCCACTTAAATAAAACATCTAGCAACAAACTTAATCAAGAACATAAAAGACCAGTAGTCAGAAAACTAGAAAGCACTGATAAAGAAACCAAAGAAAACACAAATACACAGAAAACTATTCCACGCTCATGCACTGGAACAATGAGGAATTAAAAGGTCCATTCCAACCAAAGTCATCAACAAATACACGGACTGCAATCACAAAATAACATTCAATGGCATTTTTCACAGAAATAGAAATATTCCTCATATTAGACTGCTACTGTTGACCAGGACCTTAAACGGCCAA
>NW_017206705.1:0-4758 GCF_001704415.2 Capra hircus | reverse complement strand
AAACCTCAGGTTCCGGTACCGACTCCACACAGGTCTTAGGCCCCGGCATCAAGGGGAAAAGAATCCCGAGAGCCCTGAGCAACTCGCATGCGGAATGGCCTTTTCTGAGGCCGCAGAGCGGGTCGTTGAGGTTCCCGTCGTAAGTCGAGAGCAACTGCCCTATCTCAAGAAAATAACAGGAGGTTCTCCCCTCCAGGCGAGATGAGGCCCATTTCTGCTGAGGCGTTTCCAGGCTAATCACACCTAATCTCTGGAACTTCCAAACGGTGCTTCACACCCTGGCTGCAACTCAAGATGTTCACCGACATACCGTCTCCACTCCGAGAGGAAGCACGAGAGTCCCGCCCACATCCAGTGGAGCCCGTTTCTGCCTACTAGCTCGAGAGGAGGGATCCTTTCCCTGCGTCATCGGAAAGAAATCCCGGCGTTCCCGTCGCATCTCAAGAGAGGCGCGCTCCACAGGAAAGGCGAGAGAACTCCAGGGTCGTGCCACCTTTCCCAGAGTCCCCCAGATGTCTCAGTCGATTCCAGGGAAACCTGTTTTCCATGCACTGCCTCGACATTCAAGCCGAGGATCGACTCACATCACGGTGGAACGTGGTACAACCATGTGGGAAAGCCTCGTGGGAAAGCCTCGTGTGAAAGCCTCCAGGGAAAGCCACAGATCCCTTGATCCACGCGAAGGGAAGCGTGACAATGCTGCTACAGTTCGGGAGGAAATTGCACGTGCATGCCCCACTCGAGACGAGGACTGACTCCCCTGGGAGACTCCAGAAGTACCCAAGATCCATGTCAGCACTGGAGAGGAATCCTCAGGTTCCGGCACCGACTCCTCTCAAGACCTTAGGCCCCGGCATTGAAGGGAGAGGAATCCCGAGAGGCCCACGAGCAACTCGCATGGGGACTGGCCTTTCCTGAGGCCATCAGAGCGCGGGTCCCTGAGGTCCCCCTTGTAAGTCGAGAACAACTGCCCAACTCGAGATAATCCAGGAGGTTCTCCCTCCAGGCGAGATGAGGCCCATTTCCACAGAGGCGTCTCGAGGCTAATCACACGTAACCTCTGGAACTTCCAAGGGTCTTTCACACCCTTGCTGCAACTCAAGAAGTTCCCCGACATACCCGTCTCCACTCGAGAGGAAGCACGAGAGTCCCGCCCACTTCCAGAGGAGCCCCGTTTCCGCGTCCTAGCTCGAGAGGAGGGATCCTTTCCCTGCGATGTTGGGAAAGAATTCTCGGCGTTCCCGTCGCATCTCAAGAGGAACCGCTCTCACACAGGAAATGCGAGAGGAATTCCAGGGTCGTGCCACATTCCCAGAGTCCCCCAGATGTCTCAGTCCATTCAAGGGAAACCTGTTTCCCTGCACAGCCTCGACCTTCAAGCCGAGGATTGACTCACACCACGGTGGCACGTGGGACAGCCCTGTGGAAGCCTCGGGGAAAGCCTCGTGAGAAAATCCTCGTGGGAAAGCCTCGAGGGAAAGCCACAGATCCCTTGATTCACGCGAAGGGAAGCGTGACACTGCTGCTACAGCTCGGGAGGAAATAGCACGTGCATGCCCCACTCGGGACGAGGACTGACTCCCCTGCGGAGACTCCAGAAGTACCCCAAGGTCCATGTCAGCACTGGAGAGGAATCCTCAGCTTCCGGCACCAAACTCCATACAAGGTCTTAGGCCCGGCATCGACGGGAGAGAAATCCGAAAGGCTCCCCGAGCAACTCGCATGGGGACTGGCCTTTCCTGAGGCCACCAGAGGGGTGTCCCTGTGGTCCCCGTCGTAAGTCGAGAGCACCTGCCGCAACTCGAGAAAATCCAGGAGGTTGTCCCCTCCAGGCGAGATGAGGCCCATTTCCGCTGAGGAGAATGGAAGCTAATCACACCTAATCTCTGGAAATTCAAAGGGTCCTTCACAGCCTTGCTGCAACTCAAGAAAGTTCCCCGACATACCCGTCTCCACACAAGAGAAGCACGAGAGTCCCGCCCACATCCAGAGGCCCCCGTTTCTGCCTCCTAGCTCGAGAGGAGGGATCCTTTCCTTTCGTGGTCGGCAAAGAATTCCCGGCGTTCCCGTCGCATCTCACGAGGAGGCGCTCTCCACAGGAAAGGCGAGAGGAACCCAGGGTCGTGCCACCATTCCCAGAGTCCCCAAGATGTCTCAGTGCTTTCCAGGGAAACCTGTTTTCCCTGCACTGCCTCGACATTCAAGCCGTGGATCGACTCACATCACGGTGGCACGTGGGACAACCATGTGGGAAAGCCTCGTGGGAAAGCCTCGTGTGAAAGCCTCCAGGGAAAGCCATAGATCCCTTGATCCACGCGAAGGGAAGCGTGACACTGCTGCTACAGCTGGGGAGGAAAGCGCACGTGCATGCCCCACTCGAGACGGGGACTGACTCCCCTGGGGAGACTCCAGAATTTCACTAAAATCCATGTCTGCACTGGAGAGGAAACCTCAGGTTCCAGCACCGACTCCACACAAGGTCTTAGGCCCCGGCATCGAAGGGAGAGGAATCCCGAGAGAACCCCCGAGCAACTCGGCAAGGGGACTGGCCTTTCCTGATGCCACCAGAGCGGGTCCCTGAGTTCCCCGTCGTCAATCGAGAGCACCTGTCACAACTTGAGAAAATCCTGGAGGTTTCTACCCTCCAGGCCAGATGAGGCCCGTTTCCGCTGAGGCGTCTGGAGGCTAATACACCTGGCCTCTGGAAATTCCTACGGGTCCTTCACACACTTGCTGCAACTCAAGAAGTTCCCCGACATAACCGTCTCCCCTCAAGAGGAAGAACGAGAGTCCCGCCCACATCCAGAGGAGCCCCGTTTCCGCCTCATAGCTTGAGAGCAGGGATCCCTTCAATGCGTGGTCAGGAAAGAATTCCCTGTGTTACCGTTGCATCTCAAGAGGAGGCGCTCTCCACAGGAAAGGCGAGAGGAACTCCAGGGTCGTGCCACCATTCCCAGAGTCCCCCAGATGTCTCCGTCCATTGCCAGGGAAACCTGTTTTCCCTTCACTGCCTCGACTTTCAAGCCGAGCTTCGACTCACACCACCGTGACACGTGGAGAGCCCTGTGTGGAAAGCCTCCTGGGAAAGCCTCGTGGAAAGCTCGAGGAAAGCACAGATCCCTTGATCCTCGCAAAGGGAAGCTCAACACTGCTGCTGCAGCTCGGAGGAAGCGCACGTGCATGCCCCACTCGAGACGCAGACTGACTCCCCGGGGAGACTCCAGAAGTACGCCCAAGATCCATGTCAGCACTGGAGAGGAATCCTCAGGTTCCGGCACTGACTCCACACAAGGTCTTATGCTCGCGACATCGACGGGAAAGTAATCCCTAGAGCCCCCGAGCAACTCGCAAGGGACCGGCTTTTCGATAGCCACCAGAGCGGGTCACTGAGTTCCCCCGTCATAAGTCGAGAGCACCTGCCACAACTCGAGAAAATCCAGGAGGTTCTCCCCTCCATGCGAGATGAGGCCCATTTCCGCTGAGGCGTCTCGAGGCTTATCACACCTAACCCTCTGGAACTTCCACAGGGTCCTTCACACCCTTGCTGCAGCTCAAGAAGTGCCCAGACATACCCGTCTCGACTCGAGAGGAAGAACGAGAGTTCTGCCCACATCCAGAGGAGCCCCGTTTCCGCCTCCTAGCTCAAGAGGAGGGATCCTTTCCCTGCGTGGTCGGAAAGAATTCCGCGTTTCCGCGCATCTCAAGAGGAGGCGCTCTCCGACAGGAAAGGCGAGAGGAACTCCAGGGTCGTGCCACCATTCCCAGAGTCCCCCAGATATATCCGTCCATTCCACGGAAACCTGTTTTCCCTGCACTGCCTCGACTTTCAAGTCGAGGATCGACTCACACCACGGTGGCACGTGGACAGCCCTGTGGAAAAGCCTCGTGGGAAAGCCTCGTGGGAAAGCCTCGAGGGAAAGGCCCTGATCCCTTGATCCACGCGAAGGGAAGCGTGACACTGCTGCTACAGCTCGGGAGGAAAGCGCACGTGCATCCCCCACACGAGACGAGGACTGACTCCCTTGGGGAGACTCTAAGAAGTGCCCCAAATCCATTCAGCACTGGAGAGGAAACCTCAGGTTCTGGCACCGACTCCACACAAGGTCTTAGGCCCCGATATTGACGGAGAGGAATCCCAAGAGGCCCCAGAGCAACTAGCATGGGGACTGAACTTTCCTGAGGCCCCAGAGCGGGTCCCTGAGGTCCCCGTCCTAAGTCGAGAGCACCTGCCGCAACTCGAGGAAATCCAGGAAGTTCTCCCCTCCAGGCGAGATGAGGCCCAATTCCGCTGAGGCATCTCCAGGATATTCACCAAACCTCTGGAACTTCCAAAGGGTTCTTCACACCCTTGCTGCAACTCAAGAAGTTCCTCGACATACCCGTATCAACTAGAGAGGAAGCACGAGAGTCCCGCCCACATCCAGAGGAGCCAGTTTTCCGCCTACTAGCTCGAGAGGAGGGATCCTTTCCCTGCGTGGTCGGGAAAGAATTCCCGGTGTTCCGTCCCATCTCAAGAGGAGGAACTCTCTACAAGAAAGACGAGAGAACTCCAGGGTCGTGCCACCATTCCAGAGTCCCCCAGATGTCGCTGTCCATTCCAGGAAAACCTGTTTCCGTGCACTGCCTCGACTTTCAAGCCGAGGATCGACTCACACCACGGTGGCACGTGGGACAGCCCTGTGGGAAAGCCTCGTGGGAAAGCCTCGTGGGAAGCCTCGAGGAATGCCACAGATATCTTGTTCCACGCGAAGGGAAGCG
>NW_017206704.1:0-4758 GCF_001704415.2 Capra hircus | reverse complement strand
AGTCTTCTCCAGAACCACAGTTTTGAAAGCACCAATTCTCCTTGCATATAAGATGTGTGTGCATTTCATGTGTCTACTAGCCGCACAGATAAGAGTGCTGTCAAATATCCCATTCAGGGAACAAATGAACTTGTGTCTGTGCTCTGAATCTATTGATTTATCTCCAGGTTAAGGGGTGTTCTAACTTGCAAAGCTGTGTCTGTGCCTGGCCTGAGTGGTCCTCTATGGCTGGCCTCCCTTGAGGGACCTTATGTCTGTGGTTCCTCAGTCACTCAGCTGTGTCTGACTCTTTGCAGCCTCATGGACTATAGCCCTCCAGGCTCCTCTCTCCATGGGATTCTGCAGGCAAGAATACTGGAGTGGGATGCCATTTCTTTCTCCAGGGGATATTCCAGCCCCAGGGATCTAAGCCGCATCTCCTGCATTCCTGCTTGCAAGCAGATTTTCAAGACTGTGGCTGCCTAGGAAGCCCTGTGGTTCCTCGAGCTCCTCTGAAACGTGCACTGTTGTTGTAAGGACAGCATGTCCCCGTGGCGGAAGGCAGCAGTAAACAGGGCAAGTGGGAACAGAGTGTGTGCACAAGTTAGACAGGAGTTCAGCTTCCCATTCCGGCCCTGTCCTCCTAGGATCGAGTTTCTGGGCCCCGGGAAGCTCATTGCACAAGCTCGCCTGCTCACTTGGACCAGGCTGTTCCGTGTCCTTGCATTTCTGCCAGTGCTGAGCCTTGTGCCAGAAATGCCCCTTCCCCTTTCACTGGCCCCACGCACGCCTGCTCCATAACCACCTAAAGTTCCTTGCTGTTCCACGTCCTGACCCACTATACACATCATGGGGCGGTGGGGCAGTGCAGGGACTCAGGCTGACCCAAGACCTGGTGAGTTGGAATCTGCTCTGGGACACTATCTGCAAGTGACTCACACGCCCCTGCATGGGAGCCTGCTCAGCCACTTCAGTCCTCTCTGTCTCTCTGCCACCCTGTGGGCCCTAGCCCACCGGGCTACTCTGTCCATGGAGTCTCTAGGAGGAATACTGGAGTGGGTTGCCGTGCCCTTCCCCAGGGGATCTTCCCAACCCAGGAACTGAACCTGCCTCTCCTTTAATCTCCAGCATTGCAGGCAGATTCTTTACCCACTGAGTCAGCTGGGAAGTCCCCCATGTCCCTGACTGTGTGAAAAGCACTGGAGATAATCCCTGCTCATCCTTCAGTCATCAGCTCAGGGCCACCTCTTCCAGAGAGCCCTCCCAGATCTCCCACCCCACCCCCTCTCCAGCCTGCTTGAGAGCCTGGTGCAGCGCCAACAGTGAGTATCCGCTATCTTCATGAGCCACTTCTAGGCTGTCCCTTCCAGGGCCATGCTCTGCAGGAGTAAACCTGGTCTTCACCTCCAGCCCCTCCTGTTCCTGTCCTTGGAGCCCCTGTTGTGGGGCACCTGGGAGGGGAGACCGCCTGGTCCGGAGGACCCTCGGGCATGGCCGAGAGCCCATGGAGTGCCCAGGGCCTGCCTACAGCACACTCCAGTCCTCAGAGAGGCAGGCTTTCATGCGTGAAACATGGTGACACTTGGCTGAATTTGCTCAGGTTTTCCAATCAAGAGTTTTGTAAGAGTTACGTGAAGCAGAGCCAAGATACAGAGAAGGATTAGAAAAGCTCTGTGTTGTTTCTTATTCCTCTTAACTGATGGACTCCCGGCAGGTGTCCAGACACAGCACCCTCTGTCCTCCTTCACCTCTGTCTCAGCCACTCTAGAGCCAGCCTGCTGGGCTCGTGAGAACCCCCGTACAGCCTCTGCCCCCAATTCCATCCCCTCCATGTCACAGCTTCCGCCCTCCCCACATCCACTGAGATGTGCGCAGACCTCACATGGCTCTGTGTCCTCAGCCTGCACCCTGTTCCCCGGGCCCGCCCCTCCCCTGGGGTCAGCACTCTGTATTGCAGAGCCCTCTGTGCAACGGGTCTGCTCCCTGCCTGCTTCACCTCTGCCCTGTCACCTTGCCCTGTGTCCACGCCCTGAAACCTGGTTCACAGGCCTTTATAAATCCCCTTCTCTGCCTGGAGCATTCTGCCCCTTGACTTCCCCAGGGGAACTCCTCCTGCCTCTTTGATTGCAGCATCCATGTCAGCTTCCTGGCGTCAGCCTGTCTCCCTGGTAACCCACCACCCTATCTGGATTATCTGCAGAGCAAATGTCACCACCCTCTGTCTCTGTTTCTTTAGGAGTGGAACTCTTCTCTCACTACAATGTAACCCATGGTGCTCAAGAGCCTCAGCTCCTTTTTTTTCATCTCTGCATCCCAAATACCCAAACGATGATAAACATCAGAGAAACTCCACAGATATTGACTCAAGAAAAGGGTGCAGATGAGCAAAACAACTTAGGTCCAAATAAGAGGCACACTCTGTGCTCCAGGGATTCTGGCGGGACAGATCTTTAGATTGTTGGATGTTTTTAGGAACAGAATTTATGATCTCAATCCTTGCATCTCCTCATATCTAAGAAGCACTAAATCCCGTATTGTTAGCATCAGACCCTCATGACTCAGAAAGAGCCATTTGTAAAACGAGTCCTGCATAGTATTGAGCTCCCCCTTCTCCAAACCCTTATATATTGACTTTCCCCCACTGCCGCTTTGGAGCAGTCACAGAGCTGTCTGAGATGCTGCCTCCCGGCAGCACAGACCTCCTTTTGCCCCAAATAAACCTTCACTCACAACTCTCAAAAGAAAAAAAGTCAAATGTGCTGGCAGATCTATCAGGCACTTTTCTGGGCTGTGTTATATTCCCCAGGGCTGCCTTCTGCCTGCCCTAGCAGGCCCTTTGTGTGGCGCCTTTGGCCTCCGCATTAAATGGAAGAACAGGACGGAAGGTGCTGGAAGTCCTTTCTGGTCCCCTGAGAACCCTGCACTGAACTCAGATGACACCACTGGCCCCAGTTCCCTCCAGGCCCAGGGTGGGGAGCAGCCTCCCTATGGCTGGCACCTGGGGGTCCCATCCTCGGCCCTTCCCCCATCCCTGCCACAGCCAGGTAAAGAGCTTCCTTCCAGTCCCTCCACCTGCTCCATGTGGATGAAGTGCTGCTGCTGCTGCTAAGTCCCTCCAGTCGTCTCCGACTCTGTGCAGACCCCATAGACGGCAGCCCACCAGATTATACAGAAGACCTTGTTACAAATCTTAAATCTTCCAATCTATATATTCAGGATCCATCTTAAGAATTTATTACTAAACTATGAATGTAGGAAGGAGTACACTGACAAACATATGTAGTTTGAAAGTGGTGTTGTTTTGTTTCAGTTTTTTTTTTTAAAACCAACTGAAGTTAGCTAAGGCAAAAATTCAGTTACCTCTGCAGATTGTTAAAAATAGCCATAGTATACTGAAATGGTCTGGTATTGTATTCACTTTTCCATCCATGTCAAACTTAAGGGATGTTTGACGGCATCATGGGCATTTAAGGTAAAGCAAATAAAATACTTATATACTGAAAGGTCCAGGGGAGATATTATGGTTTGATGAGAATTATATTACTGACTGTATATTTAAATACTACTACCATGAAGTTATAATGCTATACGAATAAGAGTAATTCTGGCATCCATTTGAAAAATAATAACAACTAAATCAACGCACAGATCAAAATTACTTCAACAGAAATACAAGTAAATGAAAAATTGAAAAACTTCTCAGAAACTATAATTTTGTCTACTTGAAGAAAACAAAGCAATTAAGTTACAGTGCCTAAAATTAAGGGAAAAACAGAGATAACTTTAAAGAGGGAAAGCACAGGCTGATGTTGTCTCCAAATTTAAAAAGGGAAAACCCAGGCTGATGTTTTGAGTGCTCCCAGGACAAATCACAAGTCTCCACACTGAGGAAGCGTCCCTGCGGTGTGAAAATTCACAGCTCGACAGTGAGATCCAGCTGCTGAGGCAGAAACTCCAGAGCCTGCCTGATCTCCATGACAGCCAGGTGATGCAACTTCACAGTAGACTCTTGTTCAAGAAGGAAGCGCGCTGCTTGCAATCCAAGAAGAAACTGCTCAGCGTCTGCGGAGAGCTGAACTCCGTGTGTCAGATCCGCAACCTCTGCAAGAGAGAGCTGGAGACCTGAGCGAAGAACTGGGGACAACCGCTGCCTGCCATCGCCAGGAGGCGCGCCTCTGCGTCCTCAGGGCTGGACCCTGCCCCTCGCCGGGGGGGCCTCGTGACCCAGGGGCTCCCCTGAGCCCTGCGGGCCCCTGGGGGCTGTGGCTGGAGCAGCAGGAGCATGAAGGCCCCTCGGGGAGAGCTGGGAGTTGAACTCGACCTGGGGCAGCAGCTGCCTGAGGCGGGCGTTCTCTCGGGTCAGCTCGCTGAGCGCTCTCTCCATCCGCTCGGCGGCCACCCAGCTTTCCTGAGCCCTTTCCTCGCAGAGGCGCACCTCCTGGCGATGGCAGGCAGCGGTTGTCTCCAATTCTTCGCTCAGGTCTCCAGCTATCTTCTTGGAGAGGTTGCGGATCTGACACACGGAGTTCAGCTCTCCGCAGACGCTGAGCAGTTTCTTCTTGGATTGCAAACAGCGCGCTTCCTTCTTGAACAGCCTTCTGTGAATTTGCATCACGTGGCTTTCATGGAGATCAGGCAGGCTTTGGAGTTTCCGCCTCAGCAGCTGGATCTCACTGTCGAGCTGTGGTTTTCACACCGCAGGGACGCTTCCTCAGCATGGAGACTTGTGATTCCTCCTGGGAGCTCTTTCTTGGGATCCTGGATGTCTGGGTTCCCGTC
>NW_017206703.1:0-4758 GCF_001704415.2 Capra hircus | reverse complement strand
GAGGCACCAGGAAGCGCGCCTGAGAGTCCCCGGCGTTTTAAGTCAGGAGCGAGTCACCTGCTCAGAACTCCTGAGGAAATAATCCAGGCGAGGCTTTCTCCCAGGCGAGATGAGGCCCATTCGCTGAGGCGTCTCGAGGCTAATCACACCTAAACTCTGGAACTTCCAAAGGGTCCTTCACACCCTTGCTGCAACTCAAGAAGTTCCCGAATACCCGACTCACTCGAGAGGAAGCACGAGAGTCCCGCCCACATCCAGAGGAGCCCCGTTTCCGCCTCCTAATCGAGAGGAGGGATCCTTTCCCTGCGTGGTCGGGAAAGAATTCCGGCGTTCCCGTCACACCTCAAGTGGAGGCGCTCTCCACAGGAAAGGCGAGAGGAACTCCCGGGTTGTGCCACATTCCCAGAGTCCCCCAGATGTGTCAGTCCATTCCAGGGAAACCTGTTTTCCTGCACTGCCTCGACTTTCAAGCCGAGGATCGACTCACACCTCGGTGGCACGTGGGACAGCCCTGTGGGAAGGCCTCGTGGGAAAGCCTCGAGGGAAAGCCACAGATCCCTTGATCCACGCGACGGGAAGCGTGACACTGCTGTTACAGCTCGGGAGGTAAGCGCACGTGCATACCCGCACTCGAGACGACGAGTGACTCCCCTGGGAGACTCCAGAAGTACCCCAGGATCCATGTCAGCACTGGAGAGGAATCCTCAGGTTCCGGCACCGACTCCAACAAGGTCTTAGGGCCTGGCATCGAAGGGAGAGGAATCCCGAGAGGCCCCCGAGCAACTTGCATGGGACTGGCCTTTCCTGAGGCCACCAGAGCGGGTCCCTGAGGTCCCCGTCGTTAGTCGAGAGCACCTGCCACAACTCGAGAAAATCCAGGAGGTTCTCCCTTCCAGGCGAGATAAGGACCATTTCCGCTGAGGTGTCTCAAGGCTAATCACACCTAACCTCTGGAACTTACAAAGGGTCCTTCACACCCCTTGCTGCAACTCAAGAAGATCCCCAACATACCGTCTCCACTCGAGAGGAAGCACGAGAGCCCAAATTCAGAGGAGCCCCCCGTTTCCGCCTCCTAGCTCGAGAGGAGGGATCCTTTCCATCGTGATCGGGAAAGAGTTCCCAGTGTTTCGGTGCATCTCAAGAGGAGGCGATCTCCACAGGAAAGGCGAGAGAACTCCAGGGACGTGCCACCATTCCCTAAGTCCCCAGATGTCCCAGTCCATTCCAGGGACCTGTTTTCCCTGCACTGCCTCTACTTTCAAGCCGAGGATCGACTCACACCACTGTGGCACGTGGGACAGCCCTGTGGGAAAGCCTCGTGGGAAAGCCTCGAGAGAAAGCCTCGTGGGAAAGCCTCGAGGGAAGCCACAGTTGCTTTGATTCACGCGAACGGAAGTGTGACACTGCTGCTACATCTCGGAAGGAAAGCGCACGTGCATGCCCCCACTCGATACGAGGACTGACTACCCTGGAGAGACTACAGAAGTACCCCAAGATCCACATCAGCACTGGCGAGGAATCCTCACGTTCCGGCACCGACTCCAAACAAGGTTTTAGGCCCCTGCATCGACGGAGAAGAATCCCGAGAGGCCCCGAGCAACTAGCATGGGTACTGGCCTTTCCTGAGGCCATCAGAGCGGGTCCCTGAGGTCCCCGTCATAAGTCGAGAGCAACTGCCGCAACTCGATAAAATCCAGGAGGTTCTCCCCTCCCGGCGAGATGAGGCCCGTTTCCTCTGAGGCGTCCCCAGGCTAATCACACCTAACCTCTGGAACTTCGAAAAACGTCCTTCACATCCTTGCTGCAACTCAAGAAGTTCCCCGACATACCCGTCTCCACTCGAGAGGAAGCACGAGAGTCCCGCCCACATCCAGAGGAGCCCCGTTTCCGCCTCATAGCACGAGAGGAGGGATCCTTTCCCTGCATGGTCGGGAAAGAATTCCCGGCGTTCCCGTCGCATCTCAAGAGGGTAGGCTTTCCACAGGAAAGGCGTCAGGGAACTCCAGAGTCCTTCCACCATTCCCAGAGTCGCCCAGATGTCTCAGGCCATTCCAGGGAAAGCCTGTTTTCCCGGCACTGCTCAAATTTCAAGCCGAGGATCGACTCACACCATGGTGGCACGTGGATAGCGCTGTGGTAAAGCCTCGTGGGAAAGCCTGGTGGGAAAGCCTCTAGGGAAAGCCTCGAGGGAAAGCCACTGTTCCCTTGATTCACGCGAAGGGAAGCATGACACTGCTGCTACAGCTCGGGAGGTAAGCGCTCGTGCATGCCCCCACTCGAGACGAGGACTGACTCCCCTGGGGAGACTCCAGAAGTACCCCAAGATCCATGTCAGCACTGGAGAGGAATCCTCAGGTTCTGGCACTGACTCCACACAAGATCTAGGCCCCAACATCGACGGGAGAGTAATCCCGAGAGACCCCAGAGCAAATCGCATGGGGACTGGCCTTTACTGACGCCACCGGAGCGGGTCCCTGAGGTCCACGTTCTAAGTTGAGAGGACCTGCCGCAACTCGAGAAAATTCAGGAGGTTCTCCCCTCCAGGCGAGTGAGGCCCATTTCCGCAGAGGCGTCTCGAGGCTAATCACACCTAACCTCGGAACTTCCAAAGGGTCCTTCACACCCTTACTGCAACTCAAGAAGTTCCCCGACATACCCGTCTCCACTCGAGAGGAAGCACGAAAGTTCCGCCCACATCCAGAGGAGCCCCGTTTCCGCCTCCTAGCTCGAGAGGAGGGATCCTTCCCCTGCGTGTTCGGGAAAGAATTCCCGGTGTTCCCGTCGCATCTGAAGAGGAGGAGCTCTCCACAGGAAAGCCGAGAGGAACTCCAGGGTCGTGCCACCCATTCCCAGAGTCCCCCAGATATCTCACTCCATTCCAGGGAAACCTGTTTTCCCTGCACTGCGTCGACTTTCAAGCCGAGGATCGACTCACACCACGGTGGCACGTGGGACAGCCCTGTGGGAAAGACTCGTGGGAAAACCTCGTGGGAAAGCCACGAGGGAAAGCCACAGATCCGTTGATCCACGCGAAGGGAAGCGCCACACTGCTGCTGCAGCTCGGGAGGAAAGCGCTCGTGCATGCCCCGACTCGAGACGAGGATTGACTCCCCTGGAGAGCCTCCAGAAGTAACCCAAGATCCATGTCTGCACTGAAGAGGAAACCTCAGGTTCCAGCACCGACTCCACCCAAGGTCTTAGGCCCCAGCATCGACTGGAGAGGAATCCCGAGAGGCGCCCAAGCAACTCGCATGGGTACTGGCCTTTCCTGAGGCCACCAGAGCGGGTCCCTGAGGTTCCCGACGTAAGTCGAGAGCACCTGCCGCAACTCGAGAAAATCCAGGTGGTTCTCCCCTAAAGGCGAGTTGAGGCCCATTTCCACAGAGGTGTCTCGAGGCTAATCACACCTAACCTCTGGAACTTCCAAATGGTCCTTCAAAACCATGCTGCAACTCAAGAAGATCCCCGACATACCCGTCTCCACTCGAGAGGAAGCACGAGAGTCCCGCCCACATCCAGAGGAGCCCCGTTTCCACCTCCTAGCTCGAGAGGAGGGATCCTTTCCCTGCGTGGTCGGGAAAGAATTCCCGGCGTTCCCGTCGCATCTCAAAGGGAGGCGCTTCCACAGGAAAGGCGAGAGGAACTCCAGGGTCGTGCCACCATTCCCAGAGTCCCCCAGATGTCTCAGTCCATTCCAGGGAATCCTGTTTTTTCCTGTACTGCGTCGACTTTCAAGCCGAGGATCGACTCACACCACGGTGGCACGTGGGACAGCCCTGTGGGAAAGCCTCGTGGGAAAACCTCGTTGGAAAGCCTCGAGGGAAAGCCCCTGATCCCTTGATCCACGCAAAGAGAAGCGTGACACTGCTGCTTCAGCTCGGGAGAAAAGCGCACGTGCATTCCCCCACTCGAGACGACGACTGACTCCCCTCGGGAGACTCCAGAAGTACCCCAAGATCCATGTCAGCACTGGAGAGGAATGCTCAGGTTCCAGCACCTACTCCACACAAGATCTTAGCCCCGGCATAGACGGGAGAGGAATCCTGAGAGGCCCCCGAGCAATTCGCAAGGGGACTGGCCTTTCCTGAGGCCACCAGAGCGGGTCCCTGAGGTCCCCGTTGTAAGTCGAGAGCACCTGCCGCAACTCGAGAAAATCCAGGAGGTTCTCCCCTCCAGGCGAGATGAGGCCCATTTCCGCTTAGGCGTCTCCAGGCTAATCACATCTAACATCTGGAACTTCCAAAGGGTCCTTCACACCCTTGCTGCAACTCAAGAAGTTCCCCGACATACCGTCTCCACTCGAGAGGAAGCACGAGAGTCCCGCCCACATCCAGAGGAGCCCCGTTTCAGCCTCCTAGCTAGGAGGAGGGATCCTTTCCCTGCGTGCTCGGGAAAGAATTCCCGGCGTTCCCGTCGCATCTCAAGAGGAGGCGCTCTCAACCGGAAAGGCGAGAGGAACTCCTGGTTCGTGCCACCATTCCCAGATCCCAGCATGTCTAGTCCATTCCAGGGAAACCTGTTTCCCCCTGCACTGCCTCGACTTTCAAGCCGAGGATCGACTCACACCCACGGTGGCACGTGGGACAGCCCTGTGGGAAAAGCCTCGTGGGAAAGCCTCGTTGGAAGCCTCGAGGGAAACCCTGATCCTTGATCCACGCAAAAGGGAAGGCGTGACACTGCTGCTTCAGCTCGGGAGGAAAGCGCACGTGCATGCCCCCACTCGAGACGAGGCTGACTCCCCGTGGGGATCTCAGAAGT
>NW_017206702.1:0-4758 GCF_001704415.2 Capra hircus | reverse complement strand
GGAAGCGGACACTGCTGCTACAGCTCGGAGGAAAGCGCACGTGCATGCCCCCACTCGAGACGAGGACTGACTCCCCTGGGAGACTCCAGAAGTACCCCAAGATCCATGTCAGCACTGGAGAGGAATCCTCAGGTTCCTCAGGTTCCGGCACTGACTCCACACAAGGTCTTAGCCCCAGCATCGACGGGAGAGGAATCCCGAGAGGCCCCGAGCAACTCGCATGGGACTGGCCTTTCCTGAGGCCACCAGAGCGGGTCCTGAGGTCCCCGTCGTAAGTCGAGAGCACCTGCCGCAACTCGAGAAAATCCAGGAGGTTCTCCCCTCCAGGAGATGAGGCCCATTTCCGCTGAGGCTTCTCGAGGCTAATCACACCTAACTCTGGAACTTCCAAAGGGTCCTTCACACCCTTGCTGCAACTCAAGAAGTTCCCCGACATACCCGTCTCCACTCGAGAGGAAGCACGAGAGTCCGCCCACATCCAGAGGAGCCCCGTTTCCGCCTCCTAGCTCGAGAGAGGATCCTTTCCCTGCGTGGTCGGGAAAGAATTTCCCGGCGTTCCCGTCGCATCTCAAGAGAGGGGCTCTCCACAGGAAAGGCGAGAGGAACTCCAGGGTCGTGCCACCATTCCCAGAGTCCCCCAGATGTCTCAGTCCATTCCAGGGAAACCTGTTTTCCCTGCACTGCCTCAACTTTCAAGCCGAGGATCGACTCACACCACGGTGGCACGTGGGACAGCCCTGTGGGAAAGCCTCGTGGGAAAGCCTGGTGGGAAAGCCTCGAGGGAAAGCCACAGATCCCTTGATCCACGCGAATGGAAGCGCGACACTGCTGCTACAGCTCGGGAGGAAAGCGCACGTGCCTGCCCCTACTCGAGAAAAGGACTGACTCCCCTGGGCAGACTCCAGAAGTTCCCCAAGATCCATGTAAGCACTGGAGAGGAATCCTCAGGTTCCGGCACTGGAGAGGAATCCTCAGGTTCCGGCACTGACTCCACACAAGGTCTTACGCCCCAGCATCGACGGGAGAGGCATCCCAAGAGAACCCCGAGCAACTCGCATGGGGACTGGCCTTTCATGAGGCCACGAGAGCGGGTCGCTGAGGTCCCCGTCGTAAGTCGAGAGCACCTGCCACAACTCGAGAAAATCCAGGAGGTACACCCCTCCAGGCAGATGAGGCCCATTTCCGTGGAGGCTTCTCGAGGCTAATAACACCTAACATCTGGAACTTCCAAAGGGTCCTTCACACCCATGCTGCAACTCAAGAAGTTCCCTGACATACCCGTCTCCACTCGAGAGGAAGCACGAGAGTCTCGCCCACATGCAGAGGAGCCCCGTTTCCGCCTCCTAGCTCGAGAGGAGGTATCCTTGCCCTGCGTGGTCGGGAAAGAAATCCCGGCGTTGCCGTCGCATCTCAAGAGGAGGCGCTCTCCACAGGAAAGGCGAGAGGAACTCCAGGGTCGTGCCACCATTCCCAGAGTCCCCCAGATATCTCAGTCCTTTCCAGGGAAACCTGTTTTCCCTGCACTGCCTCGGCTTTCACGCTGAGTATCGACTCACACCACGGTGGCACGTGGGACAGCCCTGTGGAAAGCCTCGTGGGAAAGCCTCGTGGGAAAGCCTCGAGGGAAAGCCACAGATCCCTTGATCCACGCGAAGGGAAGCGTGACACTGCTGCTAAATCTCGGGAAGAAAGCGCACGTGCATGCCCCACTCGAGACGAGGACTGACTTACCTGGGGAGACTCCAGAAGTTCCCAAGATCCATGTCAGCACTGGAGAGGAATCCTCAGGTTCCGGCACCGACTCCACACAAGGTCTTAGGCCCCGGCATCGACGGGAGAGGAATCCCGAGAGGCCCCCAAGCAACTCGCATGGGGACTGGCCTTTCCTGAGGGCACCAGAACGGGTCCCTGAGGTCCCGTCGTAAGAGAGAGCACCTGCCGCAACTGGAGAAAATCCAGGAGTTCTCCCCTCCAGGCGATATGAGGCCCATTTCCGCTGAGGCCTCTCCAGGCTAATCACATCTAACATCTGGAACTTCCAAAGGGTCCTTCACACCCTTGCTGCAACTCAAGAAGTTCCCCGACATACCCGTCTCCACTCGAGAAGAAGCACGAGAGTCCCGCCCACATCCAGAGGAGACCCGTTTCCGACTCCTAGCTCGAGAGGAGGGATCCTTTCCCTGCTTGGTGGGAAAGAATTCCCGCATTCCCGTCGCATCTCAAGAGGAGGCGCTCTCCACGAAAGGCGAGAGGAACTCCAGGGTCGTGCCACCATTCCCAGAGTCCCCCAGATGTCTCAGTCCATTCCAGGGAAACCTGTTTTCCCTGCACTGCCTCGATTTGAAGCCGAGGATCCACTCACACCACGGTGGCACGTGGGACAGCCCTGTGGGAAAGCCTCGTGGGAAAGCCTCGTGGGAAAGCCTCGAGGGAAAGCCACAGATCCCTTGATCCACGCGAAGGAAAGCGTGACACTGCTGCTACAGCTCGGGAGGAAAGCGCACGTGCATGCCCCACTCGAGACGAGGACTGACTCCCCTGGGGAGACTCCAGAAGTACCCCAAGATCCATGTCAGCACTGGAGAGGAATCCTCAGTTCCGCACCGACTCCACACAAGGTCTTAGCCCCGGCATCGACGGGAGAGGAATCCGAGAGGCCCCCGAGCAACTCGCATGGGGACTGGCCTTTCCTGAGGCCACCAGAGCAGGTCCCTGAGGTCCCCGTCGTAAGTCGAGAGCACCTGCCGCAACTCGAGAAAATCCAGGAGGTTCTCCCTCCAGGCGAGATGAGGCCCATTTCCGCTGAGGCGTCTCGAGGCTAATCACACCTAACTCTGGAACTTCCAAAGGGTCCTTCACACCCTTGCTGCAACTCAAGAAGTTCCCCGACATACCCGTCTCCACTCGAGAGGAAGCACGAGAGTCCCGCCCACATCCAGAGGAGCCCCGTTTCCGCCTCCTTGCTCGAGAGAGGGATCCTTTCCTGCGTGGTCGGGAAAGAATTCCCGGCGTTCCGTCGCATCTCAAGAGGAGGCACTCTCCACAGGAAAGGCGAGAGGAACTCCAGGGTCGTGCCACCATTCCCAGAGTCCCCAGATGTCTCAGTCCATTCCAGGGAAACCTGTTTTCCCTGCACTGTTTCGACTTTCAAGCCGAGGATCGACTCACACCACGGTGGCACGAGGACTGCCCTGTGGGAAAGCCTCGTGGGAAAGCCTCGCGGAAAGGCTCGAGGGAAAGCCACAGATCCCTTGATGCACGCGAAGGGAAGCGTGACACTGCTGCTACAGCTCGGGAGGAAATCACACGTGCATGCCCTCAGTCGAGATGAGGACTGACTCCCCTGGGGAGACTCCAGAAGTACCCCAAGTTCCATGTCAGCACTGGAGAGGAATCCTCAGGTTCCGGCACCCCACTCACACACAAGATCTTAGGCCCCGGCATCACGGGAGAGGAATCCCGAGAGGCCCCGAGCAACTCGCATGGGGACTGGCCTTTCCTGAGGCCTCCAGAGCGGGTCCCTGAGGTCCCTGTCGTAAGTCGAGAGCACCTGCCGCAACTTGAGAAAATCCAGGAGGTTCTCCCTCCAGGCGAGATGAGGCCCATTTCCGCTGAGGCGTCTGGAGGCTAATCACATCTAACATCTGGAACTTCCAAAGGGTCCTTCACACCCTTGCTGCAACTCAAGAAGTTCCCCGACATACCCGTCTCCTCTCGAGAGGAAGCACGAGAGTCCGCCCACATCCAGAGGAGACCGTTTCCGCCTCCTAGCTCGAGAGGAGGGATCCTTTCCCTGCGTGGGGAAAGAATTCCCCGCGTTCCCATCGCATCTCAAGAGGAGGCGCTCTCCACAGGAAAGGCGAGAGGAACTCCAGGGTCGTGCCACCATTCCCAGAGTCCCCCAGATGTCTCAGTCCATTCCAGGGAAACCTTTTCCCTGCACTGCCTCTACTTTCAAGCCGAGGATCGACTCACACCACGGTGGCACGTGGGACAGCCCTGTGGGAAAGCCTCTTGGGAAAGCCTCGTGGGAAAGCCTCGAGGGAAAGCCACAGATCCCTTGATGCACGCGAAGGGAAGCGTGACACTGCTGCTACAGCTCGGGAGGAAAGCGCACTGCATGCCCCACTCGAAGGACTGACTCCCCTGGGAGACTCCAGAAGTACCCCAAGATCCATGTCAACACTGGAGAGGAATCCTCAGGTTCCGGCACCGATTCCTCACAAGGTCTTAGGCCCAGCATCGACGGGAGAGGAATCCCGAGAGGCTCCCGAGCAACTCGCATGTGGACTGGCGTTTCCTGAGGCCACCATAGCGGATCCCTATGGTCCCCGTCGTAAGTCGAGAGCACCTGCCGCAACTCGAGAAAATCCAGGAGGTTCTCCCACCAGGCGAGATGAGGCCCATTTCCGCTGAGGCGTCTAGAGGCTAATCACATCTAAACATCTGGAACTTCCAAAGGGTCCTTCACACCCTTGCTGCAACTCAAGAAGTTCCCCGACATACCCGTCTCCACTCGAGAGAAAGCACGAGAGTCCCGCCACATCCAGAGGACCCCCGATCCAGAGGAGGGATCGTTTCCCTGTGTGGTCGTGAAGAATTCCGGCGTTCCCGGCGCATCTCAAGAGGAGGCGCTCTCCAGGAAAGGCAAGAGGAACTCGAGGGTCGTGCCACCATTCCCAGAATCCGCCAGAAAATTCCTTGTCGGGAATTTTATTGGCCTTCCGCGTAAACCTAGCTATTCAGCCTTTTTCCTCC
>NW_017206701.1:0-4760 GCF_001704415.2 Capra hircus | reverse complement strand
GAGAAACTTCTTGAGTTGCAGCAAGGGTGTGAAGGACCCTTTGTGAGTACCAGAGTTTAGGTGTGATTAGCCTCGAGACGCCTCAGCGGAAATGGGCTTCATCTCGCCTGGAGGGGAGAACCTCCTGGATATTCTCGAGTTGCAGCAGGTCCTCTCGACTTACGATGGGGACCTCAGGGACCCGCTCTGGTGGCTCAGGAAAGGCCAGTCCCCATGCGAGTTGCTCGGGGGCCTCTCGGCATTCCTCTCCCGTCGATGCCGGGCCTAAGACCATGTGTGGAGCCGGTGCCGGAACCTGAGCATTCCTCTCCAGTGCTGACATGGATCTTGGGGTACTTCTGGAGTCTCCCCAGGGGAGTCAGTCCTCGTCTCGAGTCGTGGCATGCACGTGTGCTTTCCTCCCGAGCTGTAGCAGCAGTGTCATGCTTCCCATCGAGGGGATCAAGGGATCTGTGGCTTTCCCTCGAGGCTTTCCCTGAAGGCTTTTTCACGAGGCTTTCCCACAAGGCTGTCCCACGTGCCACCGTGGTGTGAGTCGATCCTCGGCTTGAAAGTCGAGACAGTGCAGAGAAAACAGGTTTCCCTGGAATGGACTGAGACATCTGGGGGACTCAGGGAATGGTGGCACGACCCTGGAGTTCCTCTCGCCTTTCCAGTGGAGAGCGCATCCACTTGAGATGCGACGGGAATGCCGGGAATTCTTTCCCGACCACGCAGGGAAAGGATCCCTCCCCTCGAGCTAGGGGGCGGAAACGGGGCTCCTCTGGATGTGGGCGGGACTCTCGTCCTTCCTCTGGAGTGGAGACGAGTATGTCGGGGAACTTCTTGAGTTGCAGCAAGGGTGTGAAGGACCCTTTGGAAGTTCCAGATGTTAGATGTGATTAGCCTCGAGACGCCTCAGCGGAAATGGGCCTCATCTCGCCTGGAGGGGAGAACCTCCTAGATTTTCTCGAGTTGCGGCATGTGCTCTCGACTTACGACGGGGATCTCAGGGACCCGCTCTGGTGGCCTCAGGAAAGGCCAGTCCCCATGCGAGTTGCTCGCGGGCCTCTCGGGATTCCTCTCCCGTTGAAGCTGGGTCCTAAGACCTTGTGTGGAGTCAGTGCCGGAACCTGAGGATTCCTCTCCAGTGCCGACATGGATCTTGGGGTACTTCTGGAGTCTCCCCAGGGGAGTCAGACCTCGTCTCGACTGAGGGCATGCTCGGCGCTTTCCTCCCGAGCTGTAGCAGCAGTGTCACGCTTCCCTTCGCGTGGATCAAGGGATCTGTGTCTTTCCCTCGAGGCTTTCCCACGAAGCTTTCCCACGAGGCTTTCCCTCAGGGCTGTCCCACGTGACACCGTGGTGTGAGTCGATCCTCGGCTTGAAAGTCGAGGCAGTGCAGGGAAAACAGGTTTCCCTGGAATGGACTGAGACATCTGGGGACTCTGGGAATGTGGCACGACCCTGGTTTTCCTCTCGCCTTTCCTGTGGGAGCGCCTCCTCTTGAGATGCGACTAGAACGCCGGGAATTCTTTGCCGAACACGCAGGGAAATGATCCCTCCTCTCGAGCTAGGAGGCGGAAACGGGGCTCCTCTGGATGTGGGCGGGACTCTCGTGCTTCCTCTCGAGTGGAGACGGGTATGTCGGGCAACTTCTTGAGTTGCAGAAAGGTTGTGAAGGACCCTTTGGAAGTTCCAGAGGTTAGGTCTGATTAGCCTCGAGACGCCTCAGCACAAATGGGTCTCATCTCGCCTGGAGGGGAGAACCTCCTGGATTTTCTCGAGATGCAGTAGGTGCTGTCGACTTACGACGGCGACCTCAGGGACCCGCTCTGGTGGCCTCATGAAAGGCCAGTCCCCATGCGAGTTGTTCGGGGACACTCAGGATTCCTCTCCCATCGATGCCCGGGCCTAAGATCTTGTGTAGAGTCGGTGCCGGAACCTGAGGATTCCTCTCCAGTGCTGACATGGATCTTGGGGTACTTCTGGAGTCTCTCCAGGGGAGTCAGTCCTCGTCTCGAGTGGGGGCATGCACGTGCGCTTTCCTCCCGAGCTGTAGCAGCAGTGTCGCACTTCCCTTCGCGTGGATCAAGGGATCTGTGGCTTTCCCTCGAGGCTTTCCGACGAGGCTTTTCCACGAGGCTTTCCCACAGGGCTGTCCCTCTTGCCACCGTGGTGTGAGTCGATCCTCAGCTTGAAAGTCGAGGCTGTGCAGGGAAAACACGTTTCCCTGGAATGGACTGAGACATCTGGGGACTCTGGGAATGGTGGCACGACCCTGGAGTTCCTCTCGCCTTTCCTGCGGAGAGCGCCTCTTCTTGGGATGCGACGGGAATACCGGGAATTTTTTCCCTACCACGCAGGGACAGGATCCCTCCTCTCGAGCTATGAGGCGGAAACGGGGCACCTCTGGATATGGCGGAACTATGGTGCTTCCTCTCGAGTGGAGTCGGGTATGTCGGTGAACTTCTTGAGTTGCAGCAAGGGTGTGAAGGACCCTTTGGAAGTTCCAGAGGTTAGGTGTGATTAGCCTCGAGACGCCTTAGCGGAAATGGGCCTCATCTCGCCTGCAGGGGAGAACCTCCTGGATTTTCTCGAGTTGCGGCAGGTGCTCTCGACTTACGACGGGGACCTCAGGGACCCGCTCTCGTGGCCTCAGTAAAGGCAAGTCCCCATGCGAGTTGCACGGGGGCCACTCGGGATTCCTCTCCCGTCGATGCCGGGGACTAAGACCTTGTGTGGAGTCGGTGCCGGAACCTGAGGTTTCCTCTCCAGTGCTGATATGGATCTTGGGGTACGTCTGGAGTCTCCCAAGGGGAGTCAGTCCTCGTCTCTAGTGGGGGCCTGCACGTGCGCTTTCCTCTCGAGCTGTAGCAGCAGTGTCACTCTTCCCTTCGCATATATCAAGGGATCTGTGGCTTTCCCTCGAGGCTTTCCCACGAGGCGTTCCCACGAGGCTTTCCCACAGGGCTATCCACGTGCCACCGTCGTGTGAGTCGATCCTCGGCTTGAAAGTCGAGGCAGTGCAGGGAAAACAGGTTTCCCTGGAATGGACTGAGACATCTGGGGGACTCTGGGAATGGTGGCACGACCCTGGAGGTCCTCTTGCCTTTCCTGTGGAGAGCGCCTCTTTGAGATGCGAAGGGAACGCCGGGAATTCTTTCCCGACCACGCAGGGACAGGATCATTTCTCTCGAGCAAGAGTAGGAAACGGGGCTCCTCTGGATGTGGGCAGAACTCTCGTGCTTCCTCTCGAGTGGAGACGGGTATGTCAGGGAACTTCTTGAGTTGCAGGAAGGGTGTGAAGGACCCTTTGGAAGTTCCAGATGTTAGGTGTGATTAGACTCTAGACGCCTGAGCGGAAATGGGCCTCATCTCGCCTGGAGGGGAGAACCTCCTGGATTTTCTCGAGTTGCGGCAGGTGCTCTCGACTTACGTCGGGGACCTGAGGGACCCGCTCTGGTGGACTCAGGAAAGGCCAATCCCCATGAGAGTTGTTCGGGGCCTATCAGGATTCCTCTCCCCTCGATGCAGGGGCATAAGATCTTGTGTGGAGTCGGTGCCGGAACCTGAGCATTCCTCTCCAGTGCTGACATGGATCTTGGGGTACTTCTGGAGTCTCCCCAGGGGAGTCAGTGCTCGTCTCTAGTGGGGGCATGCATGTGCGCTTTCCTCCCGAGCTGTAGCAGCAGTGTCACACTTCCCTTCGCGTGGATCAAGGGATCAGGGGCTTTCCCTCGAGGCTTTCCGATGAGGCTTTCCCACGAGGCTTTCCCACAGGGCTGTCCCACGTGCCACCGTGGTGTGAGTCGATCCTCGGCTTGAACGTCGAGGCAGTGCAGGGAAAACAGGTTTCCCTGGAATGGACTGAGACATCTGGGGGACTCTGGGAATGGTGGCACGACCCTGGAGTTCCTCTCGCCTTTCTTGTGGAGAGCGCCTCCTCTTGAGATGCGACGGAACGCCGGGAATTCTTTCCCGAACGCAGGGAAAGGATCCTCCTCTCGAGCTAGGAGGCGGAAACGGGGCTCCTCTGGATGTGGGGGGACTCTCGTGCTTCCTCTGGAGTGGAGACGGGTATGTCGGGGAACTTCTTGAGTTGCAGCAAGGGTGTGAAGGACCCTTTGGAAGTTCCAGAGGTTAGGTGTGATTAGCCGAGACGCCTCAGCGGAAATGGGCCTCATCTCGCCTGGAGGGAGAACCTCCTGGATTTTCTCGAGTTGCGGCAGGTGCTCTCGCTTATGGGGACCTCAGGGACCGCTCTGGTGGCCTCAGGAAAGGCCAGTCCCCATGCGAGTTGCTCGGGGCCTCTCGGGATTCCTCGATGCCGGGGCCTAAGACCTTGTGGAGCGGTGCCGGAACCTGAGGATTCCTCTCCCAGTGCCGACATGGATCTTGGGTACTTCTGGAGTCTCCCCAGGGGAGTCAGTCCTCGTCGAGTGGGGCATGCACGTGCGCTTTCCTCCCGAGCTATAGCAGCAGTGTCACGCTTCCATTCGCGTGGATCAAGGGATCTGTGCTTTCGCTTGAGGCTTTCCCACGAGCACGAGGCTTTCCCACGAGGCTTCCCACAGGCTGTCCCACGTGCCACCGTGGTGTGAGTCGATCCTCGGCTTGAAAGTCGAGGCAGTGCAGGGAAAACAGGTTTCCCTGGAATGGACTGAGACATCTGGGGGACTCTGGGAATGGTGGCACGACCCTGGAGTTCCCTCTCGCCTTTCCTATGGAGAGCGCCTCCTCTTGAGATGCGACGGGAACGCCGGGAATTCTTTCCCGAC
>NW_017206700.1:0-4760 GCF_001704415.2 Capra hircus | reverse complement strand
AACAGGGGGCCCGGGAAGGGACGGAGACAGGGGGGACGCGGGGAAGGGGGCACGACCCGGGAGGGCCGCGCGCCGGGCCGGGGGAGAGCGCCGCCGCGGAAGGCGACGGGGAACGCCGGGAAGGCGGGCCCGACCACGCAGGGAAAGAGCCCGCCGCGAGCGAGGAGCGGCAAACGGGGGCGCCGCGGAGGGGGGCGGGACGCGCGGGCGGCGCGCAGGGGAGACGGGGAGGGGGGGGAACGGCGGGAGGGGCAGCAAGGGGGGAAGGACCCGGGGGAAGGGCAGAGGGGAGGGAGGAGCCGCGAGACGCCGCAGCGGAAAGGGCCGCAGGCGCCGGGAGGGGAGAACCGCCGGGAGGGCGCGAGGGGCGGCAGGGGCGCGCGACGGACGACGGGGACCGCAGGGACCCGCGCGGGGGGCCGCAGGAAAGGCCAGGCCCCAGGCGAGGGGCGGCGGCCGCGCGGGAGGCCGCGCCCGGCGAGGCGGGGCGAAAGGGGGGGGAGGCGGGGCGGAACCGGAGAGGCCGCGCCAGGGCGGACAGGGGGGGGACGGCGGGAGGCCCCAGGGCAGGCAGGCCGCGGCGCGAGGGGGGGCAGGCACGGGCGCGGGCCGCCCGAGCGGGAGCAGGGGGCAGCGGCCCGGCGCGGGGAGCAAGGGAGCGGGGGCGGGCCCGAGGCGGGCCCACGAGGGGGGCCACGAGCGGGCCACAGGGCGGGCCACGGGCCACCGGGGGGGAGGCGAGCCGCGGCGGGAAAGGCGAGGCAGGGCAGGGAAAACAGGGGGCCCGGGAAGGGACGGAGACAGCGGGGGGACGCGGGAGGGGCACGACCCGGGAGGGCCGCGCCGGCCGGGGGGAGAGCGCCCCCGGGGAGCGGCGGGAACGCGGGAAGCGGGCCACACGCAGGGGAAAGGAGCCCGCCGCGCGAGCGAGGAGGCGGAAAAGGGGCGCCGCGGGAGGGGGCGGACGCGCGGGCGGCCGCGCGAGGGGAGACGGGGAGGGCGGGGAACGGCGGGAGGGGCAGCAAGGGGGGGAAGGACCCGGGGAAGGGCCAGAGGGAGGGGGGAGGAGCCGCGAGAGGCCGCAGCGGAAAGGGGCCGCAGCGCGCCGGGAGGGAGAACCGCCGGGAGGGGCGCGAGGGCGGCAGGGGCGCGCGACGGACGACGGGACCGCAGGGACCGCGGCGGGGCCGCAGGAAAGGCCAGGCCCCAGGCGAGGGGCCGGGGGCCGCGCGGAGGCCGCGCCCGAGGCCGGGCCGAAGACCGGGGGGGAGGCGGGCCGGGAACCGGAGGAGGCCGCGCCAGGGCGGACAGGGAGCGGGGGGACGGCGGGAGGCGCCCCGGGGAGGCAGGGCGCGGCGCGAGGGGCAGGCACGGGCCGCGGGCCGCCCGAGCGGGAGCAGCAGGGGCACGCGGCCCGGCGGGGAGCAAGGGAGCGGGGGCGGGCCCGCGAGGCGGGCCCACGAGGCGGGCCCACAGGCGGGCCACGGCGGGGGGCACCGGGGGGGGAGGCGAGCCGCGGCGGGAAAGGCGAGGCAGGGCAGGGAAAACAGGGGGCCCGGGAAGGGACGGAGACAGCGGGGGGACGCGGGGAAGGGGGGCACGACCCGGGGCCGCGCGCCGGGCCGGGGAGCCGCCGCCGCGGAGAGAGGCGACGGAAGGCCGGGGAAGGCGGGCCCGACCACGCAGGGAAAGGAGCCCGCCGCGCGAGCGAGGAGGCGGAAACGGGGGCCGCGGAGGGGGGCGGACGCGCGGGCGGCCGCGCGAGGGGGAGACGGGGAGGGCGGGGGAACGGCGGGAGGGGCAGCAAGGGGGGAAAGGACCCGGGGAAGGGCCAGAGGGAGGGGGGAGGAGCCGCGAGACGCCGCAGCGGAAAGGGGCCGCAGCGCGCCGGGAGGGGAGAACCGCCGGAGGGGCGCGAGGGGCAGGGGCGCGCGACGGACGACGGGGACCGCAGGGACCCGCGCGGGGGCCGCAGGAAAGGCCAGGCCCCAGGCGAGGGGCGCGGGGCCGCGCGCGGAGGCCGCGCCCGGCGAGGCGGGCCGAAGACCGGGGGGGAGGGGGCCGGAACCGGAGGAGGCCGCGCCAGGGCGGACAGGGAGCGGGGGGGACGGCGGGAGGCGCCCCAGGGGAGGCAGGCCGCGGCGCGAGGGGGGGCAGGCACGGGCGCGGGCCGCCGAGCGGGAGCAGCAGGGGCGCGGCCCGGCGCGGGGAGCAAGGGAGCGGGGCGGGCCCGCGAGGCGGGCCACGAGGCGGGCCCACGAGGCGGGCCACAGGCGGGCCCACGGGCCACCGGGGGGGGAGGCGAGCGCGGCGGGAAAGGCGAGGCAGGGCAGGGAAAACAGGGGGCCCGGGAAGGGACGGAGACAGCGGGGACGCGGGGAAGGGGGGCACGACCCGGGAGGGCCGCGCGCCGGGCCGGGGGAGAGCGCCGCCGCGGGAGAGGCGACGGGAACGCCGGGAAGGCGGGCCCGACCACGCAGGAAAGAGCCCGCCGCGCGAGCGGGAGGCGGAAACGGGGCCGCCGCGGGAGGGGGGCGGACGCGCGGGCGGCCGCGCGAGGGGAGGGGAGGGGGGGAACGGCGGGAGGGGCAGCCGGGGGAAGGACCCGGGGGAAGGGCAGAGGGAGGGGGGAGGAGCCGCGAGACGCCGCAGCGGAAGGGCCAGCGCGCCGGGAGGGGAACGCCGGCGAGGGGCGCGAGGGGCGGCAGGGCGCGCGACGGAAAGGGGACCGCAGGGACCCGCGCGGGGGCCGCAGGAAAGGCAGGCCCAGGCGAGGGGCCGGGGCCGGGCGGGAAGCCGCAGGGGCCGGCCGGACGCCACGAGCGGAGGCCCCGGCAGCGACGGGAGAGGAAGCCCGAGAGGCCCCGAGCAACGCGCAGGGGGGACGGCCGGGCCGGAGGCACCAGAGCGCGGCCCGGGAGGGCCCGGCGGAAGGCGAGAGCACCGGCCGCAACGCGAGAAAAGCCAGAGAGGGGCGCCCGCCAGGCGAGAGGAGGCCCAGGGCCGCGGAGGCGGCGCGAGGCGAAGCACACCGAAACGCGGGAACGGCCAAAGGGGCCGGGGGCACACCCGGGCGGCAACGCAAGAAGGGCCCCGACAGACCGGCGCCACGCGAGAGGAAGCACGAGGCCGCCCACAGCCAGAGGAGCCCCGGGGCCGCCGCCGAGCGCGAGAGGAGGGAGCCGGGCCCGGCGGGGGGGGGAAAGAAAGCCCGGCGGGCCCGGCGCAGCGCAAGAGGAGGCGCGCGCCACAGGAAAGGCGAGAGGAACGCCAGGGGCGGGCCACCAGGCCCAGAGGCCCCCAGAGGGCGCAGGCCAGGCCAGGGAAACCGGGGGGCCCGGCACGGCCGCGACGGGCAAGCGAGGAGCGACGCACACCCACGGGGGACAGCCCCGGGGAAGCCGCGGGGGAAAGCCGCGGGGAAAGCCGCGAGGGGAAAAGCACAGAGCCGGGAGCCACGCGAAGGGAAGCGGGACACGGCGGCGACAGCGCGGAGGAAAGCGCACGGGCAGGCCCCCACGCGAGACGAGGACGGACGCCCGGGGGACGCCAGAAGGACCCAAGAGCCAGGGCAGCACGGGAGAGGAAGCGCAGGGGCCGGCACCGACGCCACACAAGGGCGGAGGCCCCGGCAGCGACCGGAGAGGAAGCCCGAGAGGCCCCGAGCAACGCGCAAGGGGACGGGCCGGGCCGGAGGCCACCAGAGCGGGGCCGGGAGGGCCCCGGCGGAAGGCGAGAGCACCGGCCGCAACGCGAGAAAAGCCAGGAGGGCGCCCCGCCAGGCGAGAGGAGGCCCAGGGCCGCGGAGGGGCGCGAGGCGAAGCACACCGAAACGGCGGGAACGGGCAAAGGGCGGGCACACCCGGGCGGCAACGCAAGAAGGGCCCCGACAGACCCGGCGCACACGCGAGAGGAAGCACGAGAGGCCCGCCACAGCCAGAGGAGCCCCGGGGCCGCCGCCGAGGAGCGCGAGAGGAGGGAGCCGGGCCCGGCGGGGGCGGGAAAGAAGGCCCGGCAGGGCCGGCGCAGCGCAAGAGGAGGCGCGCGCCACAGGAAAGGCGAGAGGAACGCCAGGGGCGGGCACCAGGCCAGAGGCCCCCAAGAGGGCGCAGGCCAGGCCAGGGAAACCGGGGGCCCGGCACGGCCGCGACGGGCAAGCCGAGGAGCGACGCACACCACGGGGGGCACGGGGGGACGGGGGAAAGCCGGGGGGGAAAGCGCGGGGGGAAAGCCGCGAGGCGAAAGCCACAGAGCCGGGAGCCACGCAAGCGAAGCGGGACACGGCGGCGACAGCGCGGAGGAAAGCGCACGGGCAGGCCCCACGCGAGACGAGGACGGACGCCCCGGGGGAGACGCCAGAAGGACCCCAAGAGCCAGGGCAGCACGGGAGAGGAAGCCGCAGGGGCCGGCACCGACGCCACACAAGGCGGAGGCCCAGCAGCGACGGGAGAGGGAAGCCCGAGAGGCCCCCGAGCAACGCGCAGGGGACGGGCCGGCCGGAGGCCACCAGAGCAGGGCCCGGAGCGGCCCGGCGGAAGGCGAGAGCACCGGCCGCAACGCGAGAAAAGCCAGGAGGGGCGCCCCGCCAGGCGAGAGGAGGCCCAGGGCCGCGGAGGGGCGCGAGGCGAAGCACACCGAACCGCGGGAACGGGCCAAAGGGGCGGCACACCCGGGCGGCAACGCAAGAAGGGCCCCGACAGACCCGGCGCACGCGAGAGGAAGCACGAGAGGCCCGCCCACAGCCAGAGGAGCCCCGGGGC
>NW_017206699.1:0-4761 GCF_001704415.2 Capra hircus | reverse complement strand
CATCTGGGGACTCTGGGAATGGTGCACGACCCTGGAGTTCCTCTCGCCTTTCCTGTGGAGAGCGCCCTCCTCTTGAGATGCGACGGAACGCCGGGAATTCTTTCCCGACCACGCAGGGAAAGGATCCCTCCTCTCGAGCTAGGAGGCAGAAACGGGACTCCTCCGGATGTGGGCGGGACTCTCGTGCTTCCTCTCGAGTGGAGACGGATATGTTGGGGAACTTGTTGAGTTGCAGCAAGGGTGTGAAGGACCCTTTGGAAGTTCCAGAAGGTTAGGTGTGATTAGCCTCGAGACCCCTCAGCGGAAATGGGCCTCATCTCGCCTGGAGGGGAGAACCTCCTGGATTTTCTCGAGTTGTGGCAGGTGCTCTCGAGTTATGACGGGGACATCAGGGACCCTCTCTGGTGGCCTCAGGAAAGGCCAGACGCCATGCGAGTTGCTCGGGGCCTCTCGGATTCCTCTCCCGTAGATGCAGTCGCTAAGACCTTGTGTGGAGTCGGTGCGGAACCTGAGGATTCCTCTCCAGTGCTGACATGGATCTTGGGGTACTTCTCGCGTCTCCGCAGGGGAGTCAGTGCTCGTCTCGAGTGGGGGCATGCACGTGCGCGTTCCTCCCGAGCAGTAGCAGCAGTGTCACGCTTGCCTTCGCGTATGTCAAGGGTTCTGTGGCTTTCCCTCGAGGCTTCCCCACGAGGCTTTCCAACGAGGTTTTCGCACAGGGCTGTCCCACGTGCCACCCTGGTGTGAGTCGATCCTCGGCTTGAAAGTCGAGGCAGTGCAGGGAAAACAGGTTTCCCTGGAATGGACTGAGACATCTGGGGGACTCTGGGAATGTGGCACGACCCTGGAGTTCCTCTCGCCTTTCCTGTGGAGAGCGCCTCCTCTTGAGATGCGACGGGAACGCCGGGAATTCTTTCCCGACAACGCAGGGAAAGGATCCCTCCTCTCGAGTTCGGAGGACGAAACGGGGCTCCTCTGGATGTGGGCGGGACTCTCGTGCTTCCTCTCGAGTGGAGACGGGTATGTCCGGGAACTTCTTGAGTTGCATCAAGGGTGTGAAGGACCCTTTGGAAGTTCCAGAGGTTAGGTGTGATTAGCCTCGAGACGCCTCAGCGGAAATGGGCCTCATCTCGCCTGGAGGGGAGAACCTCCTGGATTTTCTCGAGTTGCGGCAGGTGCTCTCGACTTACGACGGGGTCCTCAGGGACCTACTCTGGTGGCCTCAGGAAAGGCCAGTCCCCATGCGAGTTGCTCGGGGGCCTCTCGGGATTCTCTCCCGTCGATGCGGGGCGTAAGACCATGTGTGGAGTCGGTGTTGGAACCTGAGGATTCCTCTCCAGTGTGACATGGATCTTGGGTACTTCTGGAGTCTCTAGAGGGGAGTAAGTCCTCGTCTCGATTGGGGCATGCACGTGCGTTTTCCTTCCGAGCTGTAGCAGTAGTGTCACGCTACCTTCGCGTGAATCAAGGATTCTAGCTTTCCCTCAAGGCTTTCCTACGAGGATTTCCCACGAGCTTTCCCACGAGCTTTCCCACAGGGCCGTCCACGTGCCACCGTGGTGTGAGTCGATCCTCGGCTTGAAAGTCGAAACAGTGCAGGGAAAACAGATTTCCCTTGAATGGACTTAGACATCTGGAGGACTCTGTAAATGGTGGCACGACCTGGAGTTCCTCTCGCTTTCCCGTGGAGAGTGCCTCCTCTTGAGATGCGATGGGAACACCGGGAATTGTTTTCCGACCACGCAGGGAAGGATCCCTCCTCTCGGATAGGAGGCGGAAATGGCTCTTCTGGATGTGGGCCTGACTCTCGTGCTTCCTCTCGAGTGGAGACGGGTATGTCGGGAACTTCTTGAGTTGCAGCAAGGGTGTGAAGGACCCTTTGGAAGTTCCAGATGTTAGATTGATTAGCCTCAAAACGGCTCAGCGAAATGGGCCTCATCTCGCCTGGAGGGGAGAACCTCCTGGATTTTCTCGAGTTGCGGCAGGTGCTCTCGACTTACGACGGGGACCTCAGGGACCCGCTCTGGTGGCTCAGGAAAGGCCAGTCCCCATGCGAGTTGCTCGGGGGCCTCTCGGGATTCCTCTCCCGTCGATGCCGGGCGTAAGACCATGTGTGGAGTCGGTGTCGGAAACTGAGGATTCCTCTCCAGTGCTGACATGAATCTTGGGGTTCTTCTGGAGTCTCTAGAGGGGAGTCAGTCCTCGTCTCGATTGGGCATGCACGTGCGTTTTCCTTCCGAGCTGTAGCAGCAGTGTCACTCTACCCTTCGCGTGGATCAAGGGATTCTAGGCTTTCCTCAAGGCTTTCCTACGAGGATTTCCCACGAGGCTTTCCCACAGGCTTTCCCACGTGCCACCGTGGTGTGAGTCGATCCTCGGCTTGAAAGTCGAAACAGTGCAGGGAAAACAGATTTCCCTTGAATGGACTTAGACATCTGGAGGACTCTGTAAATGGTGGCACGACCCTGGAGTTCCTCTCGCCTTTCCCGTGAAGAGTGCCTCCTCTTGAGATGCGATGGGGAACACCGGGAATTGTTTTGCGACCACGCAGGGAAAGGATCCCTCCTCTCGGGATAGGAGGCGGAAATGGGGCTCTTCTGGATGTGGGCCTGACTCTCGTGCTTCCTCTCGAGTGGAGACGGTATGTCGGGGAACTTCTTGAGTTGCAGCAAGGGTGTGAAGGACCCTTTGGAAGTTCCAGATGTTAGATGTGATTAGCCTCAAAACGGCTCAGCGGAAATGGGCCTCATCTCGCCTGGCTCCTGGATTTTCTCGAGTTGCGGCAGGTGCTCTCGACTTACGACGGGGACCTCAGGGACCCGCTCTGGTGGCCTCAGGAAAGGCCAGTCCCCATGCGAGTGGCTCGGGGGCCTCTCGGGATTCCTCTCCCGTCAAGGCCGGGCCTCAGATCTTGTGCGAGTTCGGTGCCGGAACCTGAGATTCCTCTCCAGTGCTGACATGGATCTTTGGGTACTTCTGGAGTCTCCAGGGGAGTCAGTCCTCGTCTCGAGTGGGGGGCATGCACGTGCGCTCCCGAGCTGTAGCAGGAGTGTCATGCTTCCCTTCTCGTGGATCAAGGGATCAGGGCTTTCCCTCGAGGCTTTCCCACGAGGATTTTCCACGAGGCTTTCCCACAGGGCTGTCTCACGTGCCACCATTGTATGAGTCGATCCTCGGCTTGAATGTCGAGGCAGTGCAGGGAAAACTGGTTTTCCTGGAATGGACTGAGCATCTGGGGGACTCTGGGAATGGTGGCACGACCCTGGAGTTCCTCTCGCCTTTCCTGTGGAGAGCACCTCCCCTTGAGATGCGACGGGAACGCCGGGAATACTTACCCGACCACGTAGGGAAAGGATCCCTCCTCTGGAACTATGAGGCAGAATCGGGGCTCCTGTGGATGTGGTCGGGACTCTCGTGCTTTCTCTCGAGTGGAAACGGGTATGTCGAGGAACTTCTTGAGTTGCAGCAAGGGTGTGAAGGACCCTTTGGAAGTTCCAGAGGTTAGGTGTGATTATCCTCGCGACGCCTCAGCACAAATGTACCTCATGTCGCCTGAAGGGGAGAACCTCCTGGATTTTCTCGAGTTGCGGAAGGTGCTGTGGACTTAAGATGGGGACCTCAGGGACCCGCTCTGGTGGCCTCAGGAAAGGTCAGGCTCCATGCGAGTTGCTCGGGGCCTCTCGGGATTCCTCTCCCGTCGATGCCGGCGCCTAAGACCTTGTGTGGAGTCGGTGCCGGAACCTGAGAATACCTCTACAGTGCTTACATGGATCTTGGGGTACTTCTGGAGTCTCCCAGGTGAGTCAGTCCTCATATCTATTGGGGCATGCATGTGCAATTTCCTCCCGAGCTGTAGCAGCAGTGTCACTCTTCCCTTCGCGTGGATCCAGGAATCTGTGGCTTTCCTTGGAGGCTTTCCCACGAGGCTTTCCCACGAGGCTTTCCCACAGGGCTGTCCCACGTGCCACCGTGGTGTGAGTCGATCCTCGGCTTGAAAGACGAGGCAGTGCAGGGAAAACAGGTTTCCCTGGAATGGACTGAGACATCAGGCGACTCTGGAATGGTGGCATGACCCTGGAGTTCCTCTCGCCTTTCCTGTGGAGAGCCTCCTCTTGAGATGCGACGGGAACGCGGGAATTCTTTCCCCACCTCGCAGGGAAAGGATCCCCTCCTCTCGAGCTAGGAGGCGGAAACGGGCTCCTCTGGATGTGGCCGGGACTCTCGTGCTTTTTCTCGAGAGGAGACGGTATGTCGGGGAACTTCTTGAGTTGCAGCAAGGGTGTGAAGGACGCTTTGGAGTTCCACCGTTAGATGTGATTAGCCTTGAGACGCCTCAGCGGAAATGGGCCTCATCTCGCCTGGAGGGGAGAACCTCCTGGACTTTCTCTAGTTTGCGGCAGGTGCTTTCGACTTACGATGGGGACCTCAGAGACCCGCTCTGGTTGCCTCAGGAGGGGAGCCATCCCCATGCGAGTTGCTCGGGGCCTCTCAGCATTCCTCTCCCCTCGATGCCGGGCATAAACCTTGAGTGGAGTCGGTGCCGAAACCTGTGGGATTCCTCTCCAGTGCTGACATGGATCTTGGGGTACTTCTGGAGTCTCCCCAGGGGAGTCAGTCCTCGTCTCGAGTGGGGACATGCACGTGCTCTTTCCTCCCGAGCTGTAGCAGCAGTGTCACCTTCCCTTGGCGTGGATCAAGGCATCAGGGGCTTTCCCTTGAGGCTTTCCCACAGGACTGTCCACGTGCCACCGTGGTGTGAGT
>NW_017206698.1:0-4761 GCF_001704415.2 Capra hircus | reverse complement strand
TGTCGGGAAAGAATTCCCGGTTCCCCTCGCATCTCAAGAGAAGCGCTCTCCGCAGTAAGAGGAACTCCAGGGTCGTGGCACCATTCCCAGAGTGCCCCAGATGTCTCAGTCCATTCCCGAAATCTGTTTTCCCTGCAGTGCCTCGACTTTCAAGCGAGAATTGACTCACACCACGGTGGCATGTGGGACAGCCCTGTGGGAAAGCCTCGTGGGAAAGCCTCGTGGGGAAAGCCTCGAGGGAAAGCCACTGACACTTGATCCACGCGAAGGGAAGCATGACATTGCTGCTGCACCTCGGAAGGAAAGCGCAGGTGCATGCCCCACTCGAGACGAGGACTGCCTCCCCTGGGGAGACTCTAGAAGTACCCCAAGATCCATGTCAGCACTGGAGAGGAATCCTCAGGTTCGGGCACAGACTCCACCAAGGTCGTAGTCGCCGGCATTGGCGGAGAGGAATCCCGCGTGGCCCCTGAGCAACTCGCATGGGGACTGGCCTTTCGTGAGGCCACCAGAGCGGGTCCTTTGGTCCCCGTGGTATGTCGAGCACCTGCTGCACCTCGAGAAAATCCAGGAGGTTCTCCCCTCCAGGCGAGATGAGGCCCATTTCCGCTGAGGCGTCTCGATGCTAATCACACGTAAACTCTGGAACTTTCAAAGGGTACTTCACACCCTTGGTGCAACTCAATAAGTTCCCCGACCTACCGACCTACCCGACTCACGAGAGGAAGCATGAGAGTCTCGCCCACATCCAGAGGAGCCCCGTTTCCGCCTCATAGCTCGTAGGAGGGATCCTTTCCCTGCGTGGTCGGGAAAGAATTCCCGGCGTTCCTGTCGCATCTCAAGAGGAGGCGCTCTCCACAGAAAAAGCGAGAGGAACTCCAGGGTCGTGCCACCATTCCCAGAGTCCCCCAGATGTCTCAGTCCATTCCAGGGAAACCTGTTTCCGTGCACTGCCTCGACTTTCAAGCGAGGATCGACTGACACCATGGTGGCACGTGGGACAGCCCTGTGGGAAAGCCTCGTGAGAAAGACCTATGGGCAAGCCTCGGGGACAAGCACTGATCCCTTGATCCACTCGACGGGAAGCGTGACACTGCTGCTACTGCTCGGGAGAAAGCGCACGTGCATGCCCCCACTGAGACGAGGACTGACTCCCTGGGAGACTCCAGAAGTAACCAAGATCCATATCAGCACTGGAGAGAAATCCTTAGGTTCCGGCACCGACTCCACACAAGGTCTTAGGCCCCGGCATTGAAGGGAGAAGAATCCGAGAGGCCTCGGAGACTCGCATGGGGACTGGCATTTCCTGAGGCCACCAGAGCGGGTCCCTGAGGTCCCCGTCGTAAGTCGAGAGCACCTGCCGCAACTCGAGAAAATCCAGGAGAGTTCTCCCCTCCAGGCGAGATGAGGCCCATTTCCGCTGAGGCGTCTCGAGGCTAATCACACCTAACTTCTGGAACTTGCAAAGGGTCCTTCACACCCTTGCTGCAACTCAAGAAGTTCCCCGACATACCCGTCTCCATTCGAGAGGAAGCACGAGAGTCCCGCCACATCCAGAGGAACTCCGTTTCCGCCTCATAGCTCGGGAGGAGGGATCCTTTCCCTGCGTCGGGAAAGAATTCCTGGCGTTCAAGTGGCAACTCAAGAGGAGGGCGCTCTTCTCATGAAAGGTGAGAGAAACTCCAGGGTCGTGCCACCATTTCCAGAGTCCCCCAGATGTCTCAGTCCATTCCTGGGAATCCTGTTTTCTCTGCAGTGCCTCGACTTTCAAGCCGAGGATCGACTCACACCATGGTGGCACGGGGAGAGCCCTGTGGGAAAGCCTCGTGGGAAAGCCTCGAGGGAAAGCCACTGATCCTTGATCCACGTGAAGGGAAGCGTGACACTGCTGCTACAGCTCGGGAGGAAAGCGAACGTGCGTGCTCCCACTCGAGACGAGGACTGACTCCCCTGGGGAGACTCCAGAAGTACCCCAAGATCCATGTCAGCACTGGAGAGGAATCCTCAGGTTCCGGCACTGATTTCGCACAAGTTCTTAGGCCCTGGCATCGACGGCAGAGGAATCCCGAGACGACCCGAGCAACTCGCAAGGGAACTGGCCTTTCCTGAGGCCACCAGAGCGGGTCCCTGAGGTCCCCGTCGTAAGTCGAGAGCACCTGCCACAACTCGGGAAAATCCAGGAGGTTCTCCTCTCCAGGCGAGGTGAGGCCCATTTCCGCTGAGGTTTCTCGAGGCTAATCACACCTAACCTCTGGAACTCCCAAAGGGTCCTTCACATCCTTGCTGCAACTCAAGAAGTTCCCCGACATACCCATCTCCACTCGAGAGGAAGCACGAGAGTCCCGCCCACATCCAGAGGAGCCCCGTTTCCGCCTCATAGCTCGAGAGGAGTGATCCTTTCCCTGCGTGGTCGGGAAAGAATTCCCGGCGTTCCCGGCGCAACTCAAGAGGAGGCGCTCTCTTCGGAAGGGCGACATTAACTCCAGGGTCCTACCACCATTTCCCAGAGTCCCCCAGATGTCTCAGTCCATTCCAGGGAAACCTGTTTTCCCTGCACTGCGTCGACTTTCAAGCCGAGGATCCACTGACACCACGTTGGCAAGTGGGACAGCCCTCTGGGAAAGCCTCGTGGGAAAACCTCGAGGGAAAGCCACAGATTCCTTGATCCACTCGATGGAAAGCGTGACATTGCTGTTACAGCTCGGAGGAAAGTGCACGTGCATGCCCCACTCGAGACGAGGACTGACTCCCCTGGGGAGACCTCAGAAATACCCCAATAACAATGTCAGCACTGGAGAGGAATCCTCAGGTTCCGGCACCGACTCCACACAAGGTCTTAGGCTCCGGCATCGACGGGAGAGGAATCCCGAGAGGCCCCTGTGCAACTCGCAAGGGACTGGCCTTTCCTGAGGCCACCAGAGCGGGTCCCTGAGGTTTCCATCGTAGGTCTAGAGCACCTGCCGCAACTCGAGAATATCCAGGACGTTCTCCCCTCCAGGCGAGATGAGGTCCATTTCCGCTGCGGCGTCTCGAGGCTAATCACACCTAACCTCTGGAACTTCCAAACGGTCCTTCACACCCTTGCTGCAACTCTAGAAGTTCCCCAACATACCCGTCTCCACTCGAGAGGAAGCACGAGAGTCCGCCCACATCCAGAGGAGCCCCGTTTCCGCCTCCTAGCTCGAGAGAAGGGATCCTTTCCCTGCGTGGTCGGGAAAGAATTCCCGGCGTTCCCGTCGCATCTCAAGAGGAGGCGCTCTCCACAAGACAGGCGAGAGGAACTCCAGGGTCGTGCCACCATTCCCAGAGTCCCCCAGATGTCTCAGTCCATTCCAGGGAAACCTGTTTTCCCTGCACTGCCTCCACTTTCAAGCGAGAATCGACTCACACCACGTTGGCACGTGGGGACAGCCCTGTGGGAAAGCCTCGTGGGAAAGCCTCGAGGGAAAGCCACTGATCCCTTGATCCACTCGACGGGAAGCGTGATACTGCTGCTACAGCTCGGGAGGAAAGCACAGGTGCATGCCCCCACTCGAGACGAGGACTGACTCCCCAGGGGAGACTCCAGAAGTACCCCAAGTTCCAGGTCAGCACAGGTGAGGAATCCTCAGGTTCCGGCACCGACTCCACACAAGGTCTTAGGCCCCGGCATCGACGGGAGAGGAATCCCGAGAGGCCCCCGAGCAACTTGCATGGGGACTGGCCTTTCCTGAGGCCACCAGAGTGGGTCCCTGAGGTCCCCGTTGTCAGTCGAGAGCACCTGCCGCAAGTTGAAAAAATACAGAAGGTTCTCCCCTCCGTGCGAGATGAGTCCCATTTCCGCTGAGGCGTCTCGAGGTTAATCACACCTAACTTCTGGAACTACCAAAGGTCCTTCACACCCTTGCTGCAACTCAAGAACATTCCCGACATACCCGTCTACACTCGAGAGGAAGCAGGAGAGTCCCGACCACATCCAGAGGAGCCCCGTTTCCGCCTCTTAGCTCAAGAGGTGGGATTCTTTCCCTGCGTGGTCGGGAAAGATTTCCTGGCGTTCCCGTCGCATCACAAGAGGAGGCGCTCTCCACAGGAATCGCGAGAGGAACTCCAGGGTCGTGCCATCATTCCCAGAGACCCCAGATGTCTCAGTGCTTTCCCTGCACTGCCTCGACTTTCAAGCCGAGGATCGACTCACACCACGGTGGCACGTGTGACAGCCCTGTGGGAAAGCCTCGTGGGAAAGCCTCGAGGGAAAGCCTCGAGGGAAACCCTCTGATCCATTGATCCACTCTACAGGAAGCGTGACAATGCTGCTACAGCTCGGGGAGAAAACCGCACGTGCATGTCCCCACTTGAGACGGGGACTGACTCCCCTGGGGAGACTCCAGAAGTACCCCAGGATCCATTTCAACACAGGAGAGGAATCCTCACGTTCAGGCACCGACTCCACACAAGGTCTTAGGCCCCGGCATCGACGGGAGAGGAATCCCGAGAGGCCCCCGAGCAACTCGCATGGGGACTGGCCTTTCCTGAGGCCACCAAAGCGAATCCCTGAGGTCCCCGTTCAAAGTCGAGAGCACCTGCCGCAACTCGAAAAATCCAGGAGGTTCTCCCTCGAGGCGAGATGAGGCCCATTTCCGCTGAGACGTCTGGAGGCTAATGGCACCTAACTCTGGAACTTCCAAAGGGTCCTTCACACCCTTGCTGCAACTCAGGAAGTTCCCCGACAAACCCGTCTCCACACGAGAGGAAGCACGATAGTCCCGCCCACATCCAGAGGGA
>NW_017206697.1:0-4762 GCF_001704415.2 Capra hircus | reverse complement strand
CTCGACTTACCGACGGCGACCTCAGGGATCCGCTCTGGTGGCCTCAGGAAGGCCAGTCCCATGAGAGTTGCTCGGGGCCTCTCAGGATTCCTCTCCAGTCGATGCGTGGCCAAAGATCTTGTGTGGATTCGGTGCCGAACCTGAGGATACCTCTCCAGTGCTGACATGGATCTTTGGGTACTTCTGGAGTCTCCCCAGGGGAGTCAGTCCTCGTCTCGAGAGGGGAATGCACGTGCGCTTTTCTCCGAGGTGTAGCAGCGTGGTCACGCTTCCCTACGCGTGGATCAAGTGATCTGTGGCTTTCCCACGAGGCTTTCCCACAGGGCTGTCCCGCAGGGCTGTCCCACGTGCCACGGTGGTGTGAGTCGATCATGGGCTTGAAAGTCGAGGCAATGCAGGGAAAACAGGTTTCCCTGGAATGGACTGAGACATCTGGGAGACTCTGGGAATGGTGGAACGACCCTGGATTTCCTCTCGCCTTTCCTGTGGAGAGCGCCTCCTCTTGAGATGCGATGGGAACGCCGGGAATTCTTTCCCGAACACGCAGGGAAAGGATCCCTCCGCTCGAGCTAGGAGGGGGAAACGGGGCTTCTCTGGATGTGGGCGGGACTCTCGTGCTTCCTCTCGAGTGGAGACAGGTATGTCGGGAATTTCTTGAATTGCAGCAAGGGTGTGAAGGACCCTTTGGAAGTTCCAGATGTTAGATGTGATTAGCCTCGAGACGCCTCAGCAGAAATAGGCCTGATCTCGCCTGGAGGGTATAACCTCCAGGATTTTCTCGAGTTGCGGCAGGTGCTCTCAACTTACAACGGGGACCTCAGGGACCGGTTCAGGTGGCCTCAGGAAAGGCCAGACCCCATGCGAGTTGCTTGTGGGCCTCTCGGGATTCCTCTCCTTCGATGCCGGGGCCTAAGACCTTGTGTGGATTCGGTGCCGGAACCTGAGGATTCCTCTCCAGTGCTGACATGGATCTTGGGGTACTTCTGGAGTCTCCCCCGGGCAGTCAGTCCTCATCTCGAGTGGGGGCATGCACGTGCGCTTTCCTCCCGAGTTGTGGCAGCAGTGTGGCGCTTCCATTCGCGTGGATCAAGGGATCTGTGGCTTTCCATCGAGGCTTTCCCAGGAGGCATTCTCAGGAGGCTTTCCCACGAGGCTTTCCCACAGGGCTGTCCCACGTGCCACCGTGGTGTGAGTCGATCCTCGGCTTGAAAGTCGAGGCAGTGCAGGGAAAACAGGTTTCCCTGGAATGGACTGAGACATCTGGGGGACTCGGGAAATGGTGTCACGATCCTGGAGTTCCTCTCGCCTTTCCTGTGGAGAGGGCCTCCTCTTGAGATGCGACGGGAACGCCGGGAATTTTTCCCGACCACGCAGGGAATGGATCCCTCCTCTCGAGCTAGGAGGCGGAAACGGGGCTCCTCTGGATGTGGGCAGAACTCTCGTGCTTCCTCTCGAGTGGAGACGGGTATGTCGGGGAACTTCTTGAGTTACAGCAAGGGTGTGAAAGACCCTTTGGATGTTCCAGATGTTAGATGTGATTAGCCTCGAGACACCTCAGTGGAAATGGGCCTCATGTCGCCTGGATGGGAGAACCTCTTGGATTTTATCGAGTTGCAGCAGGTGCTCTCGACTTTCGACCGGGACCTCAGGGACCCGCTCTGGTGGCCTCAGGAAAGGCCAGACCCCATGCGAGTTGCTCGGGGCCTCTCCGAATTCCTCTCCCTTCGATGCCGGGGCCTAAGACCTTGTGTGGAGTCGGTGCCGGAACCTGAGGATTCCTCTCCAGTGCTGGCATGGATCTTGGGGTACATCTGGAGTCTCCCCCGGAAGTCAGTCCTCATCTCGAGAGGGAGCATGCACGTGCGCTTTCCTCCCGAGTTGTGGCAGCAGTGTGGCGCTTCCATTCGCGTGGATCAAGGGATCTGTGGCTTTCCATCGAGGCTTTCCACGAGGCTTTCCCAGGAGGCTTTCCCACAGGGCTGTCCCACGTGCCACCGTGGTGTGAGTCCATCCTCGGCTTGAAAGTCGAGGCAGTGCAGGGAAAACAGGTTCCCTGGAATGGACTGAGAAATCTGCGGGACTCTGGGAATGGTGGCACGACGCTGGAGTTCCTCTCACCTTTCCTGTGGAGAGCGCCTCCTCTTGAGATGCGACGGAAACACCGGGAATTTTTTCCGGAGCACGCAGGGAAAGGATCCCTCCATCGATCTAGCAGGCGGAAACGGGGCTCCTCTGGATGTGGGCAGGAGTCTCGCGCTTCCTCTCGAGTGGAGACGGGTAAGTCGGGGAACTTCTTGAGTTGCAGCAAGGGTGTGAAGGACCCTTTGGAATTCCCAGAGGTTAGGTGTGAATAGCCTCGAGACGCCTCAGCGGAAATGGGCCTCATCTCGCCTGGAGGGGAGAACCTCCTGGATTTTCTCGAGTTGAGGCAGGTGCTCTCGACCTACGACGGGGACCTCAGGGACCCGCTCTGGTGGCCTCAGGAAAGGCCAGTCCCCATGCGAGTTGCTCGGGGGCCTCGGGATTCCTCTCCCGTCGAAGTCTGGGCCTAAGACCTTGTTTGGAGTCCGTGCCGGAACCTGAGGATTCATCTCCAGTGCTGACATGGATCTTGGGGTACTTCTGAGTTCCCCAGGGGAGTCAGTCCTCGTCTCAAGTGGGGGCCTGCAGGTACGCTTTCCTCTCGAGCTGTAGCAGCAGTGTCACGCTGGCTTAAGACCTTGTTTGGCATCGGTGCCGGAACCTGAGTGTTCCTCTCCAGTGCTGACATGGATCTTGGGGTACTTCTGAGTCTCCCCAGGGGAGTCAGTCCTCGTCTCAAGTGGGGGCCTGCACGTGCGCTTTCCTCTCGAGCTGTAGCAGCAGTGTCACGCTTCCCTTCGCGTGGATCAAGGGATCTGTGGCTTTCCCTCGAGGCTTTCCCACGAGGCCTTCCCACGAGGCTTTCCCACAGGGCTGTTCCAAGTGCCACCGTGGTGTGAGTCGATCTTCGGCTTGAAAGTCGAGGCAGTGCAGGGAAAACAGGTTTCCCTGGAATGGACTGAGAAATCTGGGGTCTCGGGGAATGGTGGCACGACCCTGGAGTTCCTCTCGCCTTTCCTGTGGAGAGCGCCTCTTCTTGAGATGCGAGAACGCGGGGAATTCTTTCCCCACCACGCAGTGAAAGGATCCCTCCTCTCGAGCTAAGAGGCAGAAACGGGGCTCCTCTGGATGTGGGCGGGATTCTCGAGCTTCCTCTCGAGTGGAGACGGGTATGTCGGGGAACTTCTTGAGTTACAGCAAGGGTGTGAAAAGACCCTTTGGATGTTCCAGATGTTAGATGTGATTAGCCTCGAGACAGGTCAGTGGAAATGGGCCTCATGTCGCCTGAAGGGGAGAACCTCGTGGATTTTCTCGAGTTGCGGCAGGTGCTCTCGACTTACGACGGGGACCTCAGGGACCCGCTCTGGTGGCCTCAGGAAAGGCCAGACCCCATGGGTTGCTCGGGACCTCTCCGGATTCCTCTCCCTTCGATGCCGGGGCCTAAGACCTTGTGTGGATTTGGTGCCGGAACCTGAGGTTTCCTCTTCCGTGCTGACATGGATCTTGGGGTGCTTCTGGAGTCTCCCCCGGGGAGTCAGTCCTCATCTCGAGTGGGGGCATGCACGTGCGCTTTCCTCCCGAGTTGTGGCAGCAGTGCGGCGCTTCCATTCGCGTGGATCAAGGGATCTGTGGCTTTCCATCGAGGCTTTCCCAAGAGGCTTTCCCACGAGGCTTTCAAACAGGGCTGTCCCACGTGCCACCATGTAGTGAGTCGATCCTCGGCTTGAAAGTGGAGGCAGTGCAGGGAAAACAGGTTTCCCTGGAATGGACTGGGACATCTGGGGAACTCTGGGAATGGTGGCACGACCCTGGAGTTCCTCTCGCCTTTCCTGTGGAGATCTCCTCCTCTTGAGATGGGACGGGAACTCCGGAATTCTTTCCCGACCACGCAGGTAATGGATCCCTCCTCTCGAGCTAGGTGTGGAAACGGAGCTCCTCTTTATGTGGGCGGAACTCTCGTGCTTCCTCTCGAGTGGAGACGGGTATGTCGGGGAACTTCTTGAGTTCCAGCAAGGGTGTGAAGGACGCTTTGGAATTTCCAGAGGTTAGGTGTGATTTGCCTGGAGACACCTCAGCGAAAATGGGCCTCATCTCGCCTGGAGGGGAGAACCTCCTGGATTTTTCTCGAGTTGCGGCAGGTGCTCTCGACTTACGACGGGGACCTCAGGGATCCGCTCTGGTGGCCTCAGGGAAGGCCAGTCCCCATGAGAGTTGCTCGGGGCCTCTCAGGATTCCTCTCCAGTCGATGCCGTGGCCAAAGATCTTGTGTGGATTCGGTGCCGACCTGAGGATACCTCTCCAGTGCTGACATGGATCTTTGGGTACTTCTGGAGTCTCCCCAGGGGAGTCAGTCCTCGTCTCGAGAGGGGAATGCACGTGCGCTTTTCTCCCGAGGTGTAGCAGCGTGGTCACGCTTCCCTACGCGTGGATCAAGTGATCTGTGGCTTTCCCACGAGGCTTTCCCACAGGGCTGTCCCGCAGGGCTGTCCCACGTGCCACGGTGGTGTGAGTCGATCATGGGCTTGAAAGTCGAGGCAATGCAGGGAAAACAGGTTTCCCTGGAATGGACTGAGACATCTGGGAGACTCTGGGGAATGGTGGAACGACCCTGGATTCTCTCTCGCTTTCCTGTGGAGAGCGCCTCTCTTGAGATGCGATGGGAACGCCGGGAATTCTTTCC
>NW_017206696.1:0-4763 GCF_001704415.2 Capra hircus | reverse complement strand
ATTCCGGTCCATTTTAAGTTTGCTGATTCCTAGAATGTCGACGTTCACTCTTGCCATCTCCTGTTTGACCACTTCCAATTTGCCTTGATTCATGCACCTGACATTCCAGGTTCCTATGCAATATTGCTCTCTATAGCATCAACCTTGCTTCTACACCAGTCACATCCACAGCTGGGTATTGTTTTTGCTTTGGATCCATCCCTTCATTCTTTCTGGAGTTATTTTCTCCACTGATCTCCAGTAGCATATTGGACCTACTGACCTGGGAAGTTTTCTCTTTTCAGTATCCTATATTTTACCTTTTCATACTGTTCAGGGGTTCTCAAGGCAAGAATACTGAAGTGGTTTGCCATTCTCTTCTCCAGTGGACCACATTCTGTTAGACCTCTCCACCATGCGCACCCGTCCTGGGTGGCCCCACAGGGCATGGCTTAGTTTCATTGAGTTAGACAAGGCTGTGGTCCTAGTGGGATTAGATGACTAGTTTTCTGTGAGTATGGTTTCAGTGTGTCTGCCCTCTTGCAACACCTACCGTCTTACTTGGGTTTGTCTTACCTTGGATGTGGGGTATCTCTTCACAGCTGCTCCAGCAAAGTGCAGCCACTGCTCCTTACCTTGGACGAGGGGTATCTCCTCAACGCCTCCTTCCTGACCTTCAATGTGGGATAGCTCCCCTAGGCCTCCTGTGCCGCGCAGCCACCGCTCCTTGGACATGGGTCACTCCTCCAGCCGCCACCTCTGGCCTCGGGCGTGGGGCAGCTCCTCCTGGCCGCCGGCCTCAGGTGGGGGTAGCTCCTCTCAGCTGCTCCTGTGCTGTGCTAGTAATACAAGTCTATGCCCAACCAGTAACGCTGAAGAAGCTGAAGTTGAACTGTTCTATGAAGACCTACAAGACCTTTTAGAACTAACACCAAAAAATGTCTTTTCATTATAGGGGACTGGAATGCAAAAGTAGGAAGTCAAGAAACACCTGGAGTAACAGGCAAATTTGGCCTTGGAATGCGGAATGAAGCAGGGCAAAGACTAATAGAGTTTTGCCAAGAAAATGCACTGGTCATAGCAAACACCCTCTTCCAACAACACAAGAGAAACTCTACACATGGACATCACCAGATGGTCAACCAAATCAGATTGATTATATTCTTTGCAGCCAAAGATGGAGAAGCTCTATACAGTCAAAAAACAAGACCAGGAGCTGACTGTGGCTCAGATCATGAACTCCTTATTGCCAAATTCAGACTTAAATTGAAGAAAGTAGGGAAAACCACTAGACCATTCAGGTATGACCTAAATCAAATCCTTTATGATTATACAGTGGAAGTGAGAAATAGATTTAAGGGCCTAGATCTGATAGAGAGTGCCTGATGAACTATGGAAGAGGTTCATGACATTGTACAGGAGACAGGGATCAAGACCATCCCCATGGAAAAGAAATGCAAAAAGCAAAATGGCTGTCTGGGGAGGCCTTACAAATAGCTGTGAAAAGAAGAGAAGAAAAGCAAAGGAGAAAAGGAAAGATATAAGCATCTGAATGCAGAGTTCCAAAGAATAGCAAGAAGAGATAAGAAAGCCTTCTCAGCAATCAATGCAAAGAAATAGAGGAAAACAACAGAATGGGAAAGACTAGAGATCTCTTCAAGAAAATTAGAGATACCAAGGGAACATTTCATGCAAAGATGGGCTCAATAAGGACAGAAATGGTATGGACCTAACAGAAGCAGAAGATATTAAGAAGAGGTGGCAATACACAGAAGAACTGTACAAAAAAGATCTTCATGACCCAGATAATCACGATGGTGTGATCACTCACTAGAGCCAGACATCCTGGAATGTGAAGTCAAGTGGGCCTTAGAAAGCATCACTACGAACAAAGCTAGTGGAGGTGATGGAATTCCAGTTGAGCTATTTCAAATCCTGAAAGATGATGCTGTGAAAGTGCTGCACTCAATATGCCAGCAAATTTGGAAAACTCAGCAGTGGCCACAGGACTGGAAAAGGTCAGTTTTCATTCCAATCCAAGAAAGGCAATGCCAAAGAATGCTCAAACTACCGCACAATTGCACTCATCTCACATGCTAGTAAAGTAATGCTCAAAATTCTCCAAGCCAGGCTTCAGCAATACGTGAACCGTGAACTTCCAGATGTTCAAGCTGGTTTTAGAAAAGGCAGAGGAACCAGAGATCAAATTGCCAACATCCCTGGATCATGGAAAAAGCAAGAGAGTTCCAGAAAAACATCTATTTCTGCTTTATTGACTATGCCAAAGCCTTTGACTGTGTGGATCACAATAAAACTGTGGAAAATTCTGAAGAGATGGGAATACCAGACCACCTGACCTGCCTCTTGAGAAACTGTATGCAGGTCAGGAAGCAACAGTTAGAACTGGACATGGAACAACAGACTGGTTCCAAATAGGAAAAGGATCAAGGCTGTATATTGTCAATTTGGCCATCATGTGGCTGGAATGGAATCCTGTCCTGACTATAAAAGAAGAGGCAGGTCAGGTGGTCTGGTAAAGAATTTTCCATTTATTGTGATCCACACAGTCAAAAGCTTTGGCATAGTCAATAAAGCAGAAATAGATGTTTTTCTGGAACTCTCTTGCTTTTTCCATGATCCAGCAGGATGTTGGCAATTTGATCTCTGGTTCCTCTGCTTTTCTAAAACCAGCTTGAACAGCTGGGAAGTTCACGGTTCACATATTGCTGAAGCCTGGCTTGGGAGAATTTTGAGCATTACTTTACTAGCATGTGAGATGAGTGCAATTGTGCGGTAGTTTGAGCATTCTTTGGCATTGCCTTCTTTGGATTGGAATGAAAACTGACCTTTTCCAGTCCTGTGGCCACTGCTGAGTTTTCCAAATTTGCTGGCATATTGAGTGCAGCACTTTCACAGCATCATCTTTCAGGATTTGAAATAGCTCAACTGGGATTCCATCACCTCCACTAGCTTTGTTCATAGTGATGCTTTCTAAGGCCCACTTGACTTCACATTCCAGGATGTCTGGCTCTAGATGAGTGATCACACCATCGTGATTATCCGGTCATGAAGATCTTTTTGTACAGTTCTTCTGTGTATTCTTGCCACCTCTTCTTAATATCTTCTGCTTCTGTTAGGTCCATACCATTTCTGTCCTTCATATCGAGCCCATCTTTGCATGAAATGTTCCCTTTGGTATCTCTAATTGTCTTGAAGAGATCTCTAGTCTTTCCCATTCTGTTGTTTGCCTCTATTTCTTTGCACTGATTGCTGAGGAAGGCTTTCTTATCTCTTCTTGCTATATCTTTGGAAACTCTGCATTCAGATGCTTATATCTTTCCTTTTCTCCTTTGCCTTTTCGCTTCTCTTCTTTTCACAGCTATTTGTAAGGCCTCCCCAGACAGCCATTTTGCTTTTTTGCATTTCTTTTTCCATGGGATGGTCTTGATCCTGTCTCCTGTACAATGTCACGAACCTCATTCCATAGTTCATCAGCACTCTGTCTATCAGATCTAGGCCCTTAAATCTATTTCTCACTTCCACTGTATAATCATAAGGGATTTGATTTAGGTCATACCTAAATGGTCTAGTGGTTTTCCCCACTTTCTTCAGATTTAAGTCTGAATTTGGCAATAAGGAGTTCATGATCCGAGCCACAGTCAGCTCCTAGTCTTGTTTTTGTTGACTGTATAGAGCTTCTCCATCTTTGGCTGCAAAGAATAGAATCAATCTGATTTCGCATTGACCATCTGGTGATGTCCATGTGTTAGAGTCTTCTCTTGTGTTGTTTGAAGAGGGTGTTTGCTATGACCAGTGCATTTTCTTGGCAAAACTGTATTAGTCTTTGCCCTGCCTTCATTCCGCAGTCCAAGGCCAAATTTGCCTGTTACTCCAGGTGTTTCTTGACTTCCTACTTTTGCATTCCAGTCCCCTATAATGAAAAGGACATCTTTTTTGGTGTTAGTTCTAAAAGGTCTTGTAGGTCTTCATAGAACTTCAACTTCAGCTTCTTCAGCGTTACTGGTTGGGGCATAGACTTGATTAGGGACTGAGAGGAGGGCCAGCCTAGCTAGGAGTGACCCATGTCCTACAGGAGGGCCTAGCGCTTAGATGTCCAAGGTAAGGAGCAGTGGCTGCGCTTTGCTGGAGCAGCTGTGAAGAGATACCCCACATCCAAGGTAAGAAAACCCAAGTAAGACGGTAGGTGTTGCAAGAGCAGAGGGCAGACACACTGAAACCATACTCACAGAAAACTAGTCAATCTAATCACACTAGGACCACAGCCTTGTCTAACTCAATGAAACTAAGCCATGCCTGTGGGGCCACCCCAGGACGGGTGGCATGGTGGAGAGGTCTAACAGAATGGTGTCCACTGGAAAGAGAATGGCAAACCACTTCAGTATTCTTGCCTTGAGAACCCCATGAACAGTATGAAAAGGTAAAAATAGGATACTGAAAGAGAAACTCCCCAGGTCAGTAGATGCCCAATATGCTACTGGAGATCAGTGGAGAAATAAACTCCAGAAAGAATGAAGGGATGGAGCCAAAGCAAAAACAATACCCAGCTGTGGATGTGACTGGTGATAGAAGCAAGGTCTGATGCTATAGAGAGCAATATTGCCATAGGAACCTGGAATGTCAGGTCATGAATCAAGGCAAATTGGAAGTGGTCAAACAGGAGATGGCAAGAGTGAACGTCGACATTCTAGGAATCAGCAAACTAAAATGGACCGAATGGGTGAATTTGATGAACCATTATATCTACTACTACGGCAGGAATCCCT
>NW_017206695.1:0-18303 GCF_001704415.2 Capra hircus | reverse complement strand
GGAGGAGGACCCTGCAGTTGCCCCTTCCCTTCCCCTCTGACAGAATTCTCACTGCTGGAGCCCTTGGCAGTGTGCAACCCACACAGCCCCTAAGCTCTCCTTAAGGAGGACTGGGACCTAAGTGCAAAGGCAAGGCAGGATTGGAGCTGAGGCAAGAAAAGGCGCCAGTGGCGACTCCCAGGCTCCTGCTGCTGCTCCTTCCTGGAGAGGCAGCCTAAAAGCAAGGCAAGTCTGGGCAAGGCTAGCCCGGCAGAGCAGCCTCGCGCCAGGAACTCTGCCAGATCGGGGCTCTGAGCAGAGCTAGAGCTCTGCCGTACTGGAGGCGCACTTAGCTCCGTGCAAGCAGGGCTTTCAACTTGACGGGGCTGGCTGCCTCCTCTTCCCCGAGGAGGCTCGCTTCCCTGCTGGCTGTGCACTCGCCTATCAGGCGGGGGCGCAGGGCTCCTCCAGCAGGTCTTGCCTCAGGGGCTGCTTCCCCTGAGTTGGGGCTGTGGGCAGGAACCCAGACACGCAGGATCAGGCCCCAAACACCTGCACATGTCTCTGCTGGGGAGGAGAGTGCTAGGGAACCTACGTCTGTCATACACTTTCTGGGCACCCAAGGAATCAGCCTCCGTGTGTGCGGGGCTGAAAACCCCAGCCAGGGGCCCTGGGAGCCTGGTGCTCTCGGTGCGGCGCTGATTCTAGGGCGGCCTAGAAACCGCGCTGGAGGAGCCCTGCAGTTGCCCTTCCCTTCCCTCTGACAGAGCTCTCACTGCTGAAGCCTTGGCAGTGTGCAACCCACCACCCCCTAAGCCCTCCCCAACGACGCCTGGCACCTATGTGCAAAGGCAAGGCAGGATTGGAGCTGAGGCAAGGAAGGCACCAGTGGCGTCTCCCAGGCTCGCTCAGACAGCTCCTTCCTGGGGAGGGAGCCTAAAAGCAAGGCAAGTCTGGGCAAGGCGAGCCCCCGGCCGAGCAGCCTCGCGCCAGAAACTCTGCCAGATCGGGGCTCTGAGCAGAGCTAGAGCTCTGCCGTACTGGAGGCCCACTTAGCTCCGTGCAAGCAGGGCTTTCCTCTTGACTGGGCTCGGCTGCCTCCTCTTCTCCCGAGGAGGCTCGCTACACTGCTGGCTGTGCTCTCGCCTATCAGGCGGGGCGCAGGGCTCCTCCAGCAGGTCTTGCCTCAGGGGCTGCTTCCCCTGAGTTGAGGGCTGTGGGCGGGAACCCAGACACGCAGGATAAGGCCCCAACCACCTGCACATGTCTCTGCTGGGGAGGAGAGTGCTAGGGAACCTACGTCTCTCACACACTTTCTAGGCACCCACGGAGTCAGCCTCTGGGAGTGTGGGGGATGCAAAACCCAGCCAGGGGCCCTTGGAACGCTGGTGCTCTCCGTGCGGAGCTTTGTCTGGGCGGCCAAGGAACCGCTGAAGGAGCCCTGCTGTTGCCCTTCGGCTTCCCTCTGACAGAGCTTTCACTGCTGGAGCCCTTGGCAGTGTGCAACCCACCAGCCCTAAGCCCTCCTCAAGGACGCTTGGGACCTAAGTGGCAAAGGCAAGGCAGGGGTAGAGCTGAAGGCCAGGAAGGCGCCAGTGGCGTTTCCGAGCCTCACACAGCCTGCTCCCTTCCTGGGGAGGGAGCCTTAAAGCAAGGCAAGTCTGGCGCAAGGCTCGCCTATGGCAGAGCATCTTGGTGGCCAGGAACTCTGGCCAGATCGGGCCTCTGAACAGAGCTAGAGATCTGCCGTACTGGAGTCGCACTTAGCTTCGTGGAAGCAGGGATTTCAGCTTGACGGGGACTTGCTGCCTCCTCTTCCCCCGAGGAGGCTCGCTTCCCTGCTGGCTGTGCACTCGCCTATCAGGCGGGGGCGCAGGGCTCCTCCAGCAGGTCTTGCCTCAGGGGCTGCTTCCCCTGAGTTGGGGCTGTGGGCAGGAACCCAGACACGCAGGATCAGGCCCCAAAACACCTGCACATGTCTCTGCTGGGGAGGAGAGTGCTAGGGAACCTACGTCTGTCATACACTTTCTGGGCACCCCAAGGAATCAGCCTCCGTGTGTGGCGGGGCTGAAAACCCCAGCCAGGGGCCCTGGGAGCCTGGTGCTCTCCGTGTGGCGGCTGAATCTGGGCGGCCAAGCAACCGCTGGAGGAGCCCTGCAGTTGCCCTTCCCTTCCCTCTGACAGAATTCTCACTGCTGGAGCCCTTGGCAGTGTGCAACCCACCAGCCCCTAAGCTCTCCTTAAGGAGGACTGGGACCTAAGTGCAAAGGCAAGGCAGGATTGGAGCTGAGGCAAGAAAGGCGCCAGTGGCGACTCCCAGGCTCCTGCTGCCTGCTCCTTCCTGGAGAGGCAGCCTAAAAGCAAGGCAAGTCTGGGCAAGGCTAGCCCCCGGCAGAGCAGCCTCGCGCCAGGAACTCTGCCAGATCGGGGCTCTGAGCAGAGCTAGAGCTCTGCCGTACTGGAGGCGCACTTAGCTCCGTGCAAGCAGGGCTTTCAACTTGACGGGGCTGGGCTGCCTCCTCTTCCCCCGAGGAGGCTCGCTTCCCTGCTGGCTGTGCACTCCGCCTATCAGGCGGGGGCGCAGGGCTCCTCCAGCAGGTCTTGCCTCAGGGGCTGCTTCCCCTGAGTTGGGGCTGTGGGCAGGAACCCAGACACGCAGGATCAGGCCCCAACCACCTGCACATGTCTCTGCTGGGGAGGAGAGTGCTAGGGAACCTACGTCTGTCATACACTTTCTGGGCACCCCAAGGAATCAGCCTCCGTGTGTGCGGGGCTGAAAACCCCAGCCAGGGGCCCTGGGAGCCTGGTGCTCTCGGTGCGGCGCTGATTCTAGGCGGCCTAGAAACCGCTGGAGGAGCCCTGCAGTTGCCCTTCCCTTCCCTCTGACAGAGCTCTCACTGCTGAAGCCCTTGGCAGTGTGCAACCCACCACCCCCCTAAGCCCTCCCCAACGACGCCTGGCACCTATGTGCAAAGGCAAGGCAGGATTGGAGCTGAGGCAAGGAAGGCACCAGTGGCGTCTCCCAGGCTCGCTCAGACAGCTCCTTCCTGGGGAGGGAGCCTAAAAGCAAGGCAAGTCTGGGCAAGGCGAGCCCCCGGCCGAGCAGCCTCGCGCCAGAAACTCTGCCAGATCGGGGCTCTGAGCAGAGCTAGAGCTCTGCCGTACTGGAGGCCCACTTAGCTCCGTGCAAGCAGGGCTTTCCTCTTGACTGGGGCTCGGCTGCCTCCTCTTCTCCCGAGGAGGCTCGCTACACTGCTGGCTGTGCTCTCGCCTATCAGGCGGGCGCGCAGGGCTCCTCCAGCAGGTCTTGCTCAGGGGCTGCTTCCCCTGAGTTGAGGGCTGTGGGCGGGAACCCAGACACGCAGGATAAGGCCCCAACCACCTGCACATGTCTCTGCTGGGGAGGAGAGTGCTAGGGAACCTACGTCTCTCACACACTTTCTAGGCACCCACGGAGTCAGCCTCTGGGAGTGTGGGGATGCAAAACCCAGCCAGGGGCCCTTGGAACCTGGTGCTCTCCGTGCGGAGCTTTGTCTGGGCGGCCAAGGAACCGCTGAAGGAGCCCTGCTGTTGCCCTTCGCTTCCCTCTGACAGAGCTTTCACTGCTGGAGCCCTTGGCAGTGTGCAACCCACCAGCCCCTAAGCCCTCCTCAAGGACGCTTGGGACCTAAGTGCAAAGGCAAGGCAGGGGTAGAGCTGAAGCCAGGAAGGCGCCAGTGGCGTTTCCGAGCCTCACACAGCCTGCTCCTTCCTGGGGAGGGAGCCTTAAAGCAAGGCAAGTCTGCGCAAGGCTCGCCTATGGCAGAGCATCTTGGTGCCAGGAACTCTGCCAGATCGGGCCTCTGAACAGAGCTAGAGATCTGCCGTACTGGAGGCGCACTTAGCTTCGTGTAAGCAGGGATTTCAGCTTGACGGGGACTTGCTGCCTCCTCTTCCCCCGAGGAGGCTCGCTTCCCTGCTGGCTGTGCACTCGCCTATCAGGCGGGGGCGCAGGGCTCCTCCAGCAGGTCTTGCCTCAGGGGCTGCTTCCCCTGAGTTGGGGCTGTGGGCAGGAACCCAGACACGCAGGATCAGGCCCCAAACACCTGCACATGTCTCTGCTGGGGAGGAGAGTGCTAGGGAACCTACGTCTGTCATACACTTTCTGGGCACCCAAGGAATCAGCCTCCGTGTGTGCGGGGCTGAAAACCCCAGCCAGGGGCCCTGGGAGCCTGGTGCTCTCCGGTGCGGCGCTGATTCTAGGCGGCCTAGAAACCGCTGGAGGAGCCCTGCAGTTGCCCTTCCCTTCCCTCTGACAGAGCTCTCACTGCTGAAGCCCTTGGCAGTGTGCAACCCACCACCCCCTAAGCCCTCCCCAACGACGCCTGGCACCTATGTGCAAAGGCAAGGCAGGATTGGAGCTGAGGCAAGGAAGGCACCAGTGGCGTCTCCCAGGCTCGCTCAGACAGCTCCTTCCTGGGGAGGGAGCCTAAAAGCAAGGCAAGTCTGGGCAAGGCGAGCCCCCGGCCGAGCAGCCTCGCGCCAGGAACTCTGCCAGATCGGGGCTCTGAGCAGAGCTAGAGCTCTGCCGTACTGGAGGCGCACTTAGCTCCGTGCAAGCAGGGCTTTCCTCTTGACTGGGCTCGGCTGCCTCCTCTTCTCCCGAGGAGGCTCGCTACACTGCTGGCTGTGCTCTCGCCTATCAGGCGGGCGCGCAGGGCTCCTCCAGCAGGTCTTGCCTCAGGGGCTGCTTCCCCTGAGTTGAGGCTGTGGGCGGGAACCCAAGACACGCAGGATCAGGCCCCAACCACCTGCACATGTCTCTGCTGGGGAGGAGAGTGCTAGGGAACCTACGTCTCTCACACACTTTCTAGGCACCCACGGAGTCAGCCTCTGGGAGTGTGGGGATGCAAAACCCAGCCAGGGGCCCTTGGAACCTGGTGCTCTCCGTGCGGAGCTTTGTCTGGGCGGCCAAGGAACCGCTGAAGGAGCCCTGCTGTTGCCCTTCGCTTCCCTCTGACAGAGCTTTCACTGCTGGAGCCCTTGGCAGTGTGCAACCCACCAGCCCCTAAGCCCTCCTCAAGGACGCTTGGGACCTAAGTGCAAAGGCAAGGCAGGGGTAGAGCTGAAGCCAGGAAGGCGCCAGTGGCGTTTCCGAGCCTCACACAGCCTGCTCCTTCCTGGGGAGGGAGCCTTAAAGCAAGGCAAGTCTGCGCAAGGCTCGCCTATGGCAGAGCATCTTGGTGCCAGGAACTCTGCCAGATCGGGCCTCTGAACAGAGCTAGAGATCTGCCGTACTGGAGTCGCACTTAGCTTCGTGGAAGCAGGGATTTCAGCTTGACGGGGACTTGCTGCCTCCTCTTCCCCCGAGGAGGCTCGCTTCCCTGCTGGCTGTGCACTCGCCTATCAGGCGGGGGCGCAGGGCTCCTCCAGCAGGTCTTGCCTCAGGGGCTGCTTCCCCTGAGTTGGGGCTGTGGGCAGGAACCCAGACACGCAGGATCAGGCCCCAAACACCTGCACATGTCTCTGCTGGGGAGGAGAGTGCTAGGGAACCTACGTCTGTCATACACTTTCTGGGCACCCAAGGAATCAGCCTCCGTGTGTGCGGGGCTGAAAACCCCAGCCAGGGGCCCTGGGAGCCTGGTGCTCTCCGTGTGCGGCGCTGAATTCTAGGCGGCCTAGAAACCGCTGGAGGAGCCCTGCAGTTGCCCTTCCCTTCCCTCTGACAGAGCTTCTCACTGCTGGAAGCCCTTGGCAGTGTGCAACCCACCAGCCCCTAAGCCTCTCCCTTAAGCGACGGACTGGCACCTATGTGCAAAGGCAAGGCAGGATTGGAGCTGAGGCAAGGAAGGCAGCCAGTGGCGTCTCCCAGGCTCGCTGCAGACAGCTCCTTCCTGGGGAGGGCAGCCTAAAAGCAAGGCAAGTCTGGGCAAGGCTAGCCCCCGGCCAGAGCAGCCTCGCGCCAGAAACTCTGCCAGATCGGGGCTCTGAGCAGAGCTAGAGCTCTGCCGTACTGGAGGCGCACTTAGCTCCGTGCAAGCAGGGCTTTCCTCTTGACTGGGCTCGGCTGCCTCCTCTTCTCCCGAGGAGGCTCGCTTCCACTGCTGGCTGTGCTCTCGCCTATCAGGCGGGGCGCGCAGGGCTCCTCCAGCAGGTCTTGCCTCAGGGGCTGCTTCCCCTGAGTTGGGGCTGTGGGCAGGAACCCAGACACGCAGGATCAGGCCCCAAACACCTGCACATGTCTCTGCTGGGGAGGAGAGTGCTAGGGAACCTACGTCTGTCATACACTTTCTGGGCACCCAAGGAATCAGCCTCCGTGTGTGCGGGGCTGAAAACCCCAGCCAGGGGCCCTGGGAGCCTGGTGCTCTCCATGTGCGGCGCTGAATCTGGGCGGCCAAGCAACCGCTGGAGGAGCCCTGCAGTTGCCCTTCCCTTCCCTCTGACAGAGTTCTCACTGGCTGGAGCCCTTGGCAGTGTGCAACCCACCAGCCCCTAAGCCCTCCCCAACCACGCCTGGCACCTATGTGCAAAGGCAAGGCAGGATTGGAGCTGAGGCAAGGAAGGCACCAGTGGCGTCTCCCAGGCTCGCTCAGACAGCTCCTTCCTGGGAGGGAGCCTAAAAGCAAGGCAAGTCTGGGCAAGGCGAGCCCCCGGCGAGCAGCCTCGCGCCAGGAAACTCTGCCAGATCGGGGCTCTGAGCAGAGCTAGAGCTCTGCCGTACTGGAGGCGCACTTAGCTCCGTGCAAGCAGGGCTTTCCTCTTGACTGGGCTCGGCTGCCTCCTCTTCTCCCGAGGAGGCTCGCTACACTGCTGGCTGTGCTCTCGCCTATCAGGCGGGCGCGCAGGGCTCCTCCAGCAGGTCTTGCCTCAGGGGCTGCTTCCCCTGAGTTGAGGGCTGTGGGCGGGAACCCAGACACGCAGGATAAGGCCCCAACCACCTGCACATGTCTCTGCTGGGGAGGAGAGTGCTAGGGAACCTACGTCTCTCACACACTTTCTAGGCACCCACGGAGTCAGCCTCTGGGAGTGTGGGGATGCAAAACCCAGCCAGGGGCCCTTGGAACCTGGTGCTCTCCGTGCGGAGCTTTGTCTGGGCGGCCAAGGAACCGCTGAAGGAGCCCTGCTGTTGCCCTTCGCTTCCCTCTGACAGAGCTTTCACTGCTGGAGCCCTTGGCAGTGTGCAACCCACCAGCCCCTAAGCCCTCCTCAAGGACGCTTGGGACCTAAGTGCAAAGGCAAGGCAGGGGTAGAGCTGAAGCCAGGAAGGCGCCAGTGGCGTTTCCGAGCCTCACACAGCCTGCTCCTTCCTGGGGAGGGAGCCTTAAAGCAAGGCAAGTCTGCGCAAGGCTCGCCTATGGCAGAGCATCTTGGTGCCAGGAACTCTGCCAGATCGGGCCTCTGAACAGAGCTAGAGATCTGCCGTACTGGAGTCGCACTTAGCTTCGTGGAAGCAGGGATTTCAGCTTGACGGGGACTTGCTGCCTCCTCTTCCCCCGAGGAGGCTCGCTTCCCTGCTGGCTGTGCACTCGCCTATCAGGCGGGGGCGCAGGGCTCCTCCAGCAGGTCTTGCCTCAGGGGCTGCTTCCCCTGAGTTGGGGCTGTGGGCAGGAACCCAGACACGCAGGATCAGGCCCCAAACACCTGCACATGTCTCTGCTGGGGAGGAGAGTGCTAGGGAACCTACGTCTGTCATACACTTTCTGGGCACCCAAGGAATCAGCCTCCGTGTGTGCGGGGCTGAAAACCCCAGCCAGGGGACCTGGGAGCCTGGTGCTCTCCGTGTGGCGCTGAATCTGGGCGGCCAAGCAACCGCTGGAGGAGCCCTGCAGTTGCCCTTCCCTTCCCTCTGACAGAATTCTCACTGCTGGAGCCCTTGGCAGTGTGCAACCCACCAGCCCCTAAGCTCTCCTTAAGGAGGACTGGGACCTAAGTGCAAAGGCAAGGCAGGATTGGAGCTGAGGCAAGAAAGGCGCCAGTGGCGACTCCCAGGCTCCTGCTGCCTGCTCCTTCCTGGAGAGGCAGCCTAAAAGCAAGGCAAGTCTGGGCAAGGCTAGCCCCCGGCAGAGCAGCCTCGCGCCAGGAACTCTGCCAGATCGGGGCTCTGAGCAGAGCTAGAGCTCTGCCGTACTGGAGGCGCACTTAGCTCCGTGCAAGCAGGGCTTTCAACTTGACGGGGCTGGGCTGCCTCCTCTTCCCCCGAGGAGGCTCGCTTCCCTGCTGGCTGTGCACTCGCCTATCAGGCGGGGGCGCAGGGCTCCTCCAGCAGGTCTTGCCTCAGGGGCTGCTTCCCCTGAGTTGGGGCTGTGGGCAGGAACCCAGACACGCAGGATCAGGCCCCAACCACCTGCACATGTCTCTGCTGGGGAGGAGAGTGCTAGGGAACCTACGTCTGTCATACACTTTCTGGGCACCCAAGGAATCAGCCTCCGTGTGTGCGGGGCTGAAAACCCCAGCCAGGGGCCCTGGGAGCCTGGTGCTCTCGGTGCGGCGCTGATTCTAGGCGGCCTAGAAACCGCTGGAGGAGCCCTGCAGTTGCCCTTCCCTTCCCTCTGACAGAGCTCTCACTGCTGAAGCCCTTGGCAGTGTGCAACCCACCACCCCCTAAGCCCTCCCCAACGACGCCTGGCACCTATGTGCAAAGGCAAGGCAGGATTGGAGCTGAGGCAAGGAAGGCACCAGTGGCGTCTCCCAGGCTCGCTCAGACAGCTCCTTCCTGGGGAGGGAGCCTAAAAGCAAGGCAAGTCTGGGCAAGGCGAGCCCCCGGCCGAGCAGCCTCGCGCCAGAAACTCTGCCAGATCGGGGCTCTGAGCAGAGCTAGAGCTCTGCCGTACTGGAGGCCCACTTAGCTCCGTGCAAGCAGGGCTTTCCTCTTGACTGGGCTCGGCTGCCTCCTCTTCTCCCGAGGAGGCTCGCTACACTGCTGGCTGTGCTCTCGCCTATCAGGCGGGCGCGCAGGGCTCCTCCAGCAGGTCTTGCCTCAGGGGCTGCTTCCCCTGAGTTGAGGCTGTGGGCGGGAACCCAGACACGCAGGATAAGGCCCCAACCACCTGCACATGTCTCTGCTGGGGAGGAGAGTGCTAGGGAACCTACGTCTCTCACACACTTTCTAGGCACCCACGGAGTCAGCCTCTGGGAGTGTGGGGATGCAAAACCCAGCCAGGGGCCCTTGGAACCTGGTGCTCTCCGTGCGGAGCTTTGTCTGGGCGGCCAAGGAACCGCTGAAGGAGCCCTGCTGTTGCCCTTCGCTTCCCTCTGACAGAGCTTTCACTGCTGGAGCCCTTGGCAGTGTGCAACCCACCAGCCCCTAAGCCCTCCTCAAGGACGCTTGGGACCTAAGTGCAAAGGCAAGGCAGGGGTAGAGCTGAAGCCAGGAAGGCGCCAGTGGCGTTTCCGAGCCTCACACAGCCTGCTCCTTCCTGGGGAGGGAGCCTTAAAGCAAGGCAAGTCTGCGCAAGGCTCGCCTATGGCAGAGCATCTTGGTGCCAGGAACTCTGCCAGATCGGGCCTCTGAACAGAGCTAGAGATCTGCCGTACTGGAGTCGCACTTAGCTTCGTGGAAGCAGGGATTTCAGCTTGACGGGGACTTGCTGCCTCCTCTTCCCCCGAGGAGGCTCGCTTCCCTGCTGGCTGTGCACTCGCCTATCAGGCGGGGGCGCAGGGCTCCTCCAGCAGGTCTTGCCTCAGGGGCTGCTTCCCCTGAGTTGGGGCTGTGGGCAGGAACCCAGACACGCAGGATCAGGCCCCAAACACCTGCACATGTCTCTGCTGGGGAGGAGAGTGCTAGGGAACCTACGTCTGTCATACACTTTCTGGGCACCCAAGGAATCAGCCTCCGTGTGTGCGGGGCTGAAAACCCCAGCCAGGGGCCCTGGGAGCCTGGTGCTCTCCGTGTGGCGCTGAATCTGGGCGGCCAAGCAACCGCTGGAGGAGCCCTGCAGTTGCCCTTCCCTTCCCTCTGACAGAATTCTCACTGCTGGAGCCCTTGGCAGTGTGCAACCCACCAGCCCCTAAGCTCTCCTTAAGGAGGACTGGGACCTAAGTGCAAAGGCAAGGCAGGATTGGAGCTGAGGCAAGAAAGGCGCCAGTGGCGACTCCCAGGCTCCTGCTGCCTGCTCCTTCCTGGAGAGGCAGCCTAAAAGCAAGGCAAGTCTGGGCAAGGCTAGCCCCCGGCAGAGCAGCCTCGCGCCAGGAACTCTGCCAGATCGGGGCTCTGAGCAGAGCTAGAGCTCTGCCGTACTGGAGGCGCACTTAGCTCCGTGCAAGCAGGGCTTTCAACTTGACGGGGCTGGGCTGCCTCCTCTTCCCCCGAGGAGGCTCGCTTCCCTGCTGGCTGTGCACTCGCCTATCAGGCGGGGGCGCAGGGCTCCTCCAGCAGGTCTTGCCTCAGGGGCTGCTTCCCCTGAGTTGGGGCTGTGGGCAGGAACCCAGACACGCAGGATCAGGCCCCAAACACCTGCACATGTCTCTGCTGGGGAGGAGAGTGCTAGGGAACCTACGTCTGTCATACACTTTCTGGGCACCCAAGGAATCAGCCTCCGTGTGTGCGGGGCTGAAAACCCCAGCCAGGGGCCCTGGGAGCCTGGTGCTCTCGGTGCGGCGCTGATTCTAGGCGGCCTAGAAACCGCTGGAGGAGCCCTGCAGTTGCCCTTCCCTTCCCTCTGACAGAGCTCTCACTGCTGAAGCCCTTGGCAGTGTGCAACCCACCACCCCTAAGCCCTCCCCAACCACGCCTGGCACCTATGTGCAAAGGCAAGGCAGGATTGGAGCTGAGGCAAGGAAGGCACCAGTGGCGTCTCCCAGGCTCGCTCAGACAGCTCCTTCCTGGGGAGGGAGCCTAAAAGCAAGGCAAGTCTGGGCAAGGCGAGCCCCCGGCCGAGCAGCCTCGCGCCAGAAACTCTGCCAGATCGGGGCTCTGAGCAGAGCTAGAGCTCTGCCGTACTGGAGGCCCACTTAGCTCCGTGCAAGCAGGGCTTTCCTCTTGACTGGGCTCGGCTGCCTCCTCTTCTCCCGAGGAGGCTCGCTACACTGCTGGCTGTGCTCTCGCCTATCAGGCGGGCGCGCAGGGCTCCTCCAGCAGGTCTTGCCTCAGGGGCTGCTTCCCCTGAGTTGAGGCTGTGGGCGGGAACCCAGACACGCAGGATAAGGCCCCAACCACCTGCACATGTCTCTGCTGGGGAGGAGAGTGCTAGGGAACCTACGTCTCTCACACACTTTCTAGGCACCCACGGAGTCAGCCTCTGGGAGTGTGGGGATGCAAAACCCAGCCAGGGGCCCTTGGAACCTGGTGCTCTCCGTGCGGAGCTTTGTCTGGGCGGCCAAGGAACCGCTGAAGGAGCCCTGCTGTTGCCCTTCGCTTCCCTCTGACAGAGCTTTCACTGCTGGAGCCCTTGGCAGTGTGCAACCCACCAGCCCCTAAGCCCTCCTCAAGGACGCTTGGGACCTAAGTGCAAAGGCAAGGCAGGGGTAGAGCTGAAGCCAGGAAGGCGCCAGTGGCGTTTCCGAGCCTCACACAGCCTGCTCCTTCCTGGGGAGGGAGCCTTAAAGCAAGGCAAGTCTGCGCAAGGCTCGCCTATGGCAGAGCATCTTGGTGCCAGGAACTCTGCCAGATCGGGCCTCTGAACAGAGCTAGAGATCTGCCGTACTGGAGTCGCACTTAGCTTCGTGGAAGCAGGGATTTCAGCTTGACGGGGACTTGCTGCCTCCTCTTCCCCCGAGGAGGCTCGCTTCCCTGCTGGCTGTGCACTCGCCTATCAGGCGGGGGCGCAGGGGCTCCTCCAGCAGGTCTTGCCTCAGGGGCTGCTTCCCCTGAGTTGGGGCTGTGGGCAGGAACCCAGACACGCAGGATCAGGCCCCAAACACCTGCACATGTCTCTGCTGGGGAGGAGAGTGCTAGGGAACCTACGTCTGTCATACACTTTCTGGGCACCCAAGGAATCAGCCTCCGTGTGTGCGGGCTGAAAACCCCAGCCAGGGGCCCTGGGAGCCTGGTGCTCTCCGTGTGGCGCTGAATCTGGGCGGCCAAGCAACCGCTGGAGGAGCCCTGCAGTTGCCCTTCCCTTCCCTCTGACAGAATTCTCACTGGCTGGAGCCCTTGGCAGTGTGCAACCCACCAGCCCCTAAGCTCTCCTTAAGGAGGACTGGGACCTAAGTGCAAAGGCAAGGCAGGATTGGAGCTGAGGCAAGAAAGGCGCCAGTGGCGACTCCCAGGCTCCTGCTGCCTGCTCCTTCCTGGAGAGGCAGCCTAAAAGCAAGGCAAGTCTGGGCAAGGCTAGCCCCCGGCAGAGCAGCCTCGCGCCAGGAACTCTGCCAGATCGGGGCTCTGAGCAGAGCTAGAGCTCTGCCGTACTGGAGGCGCACTTAGCTCCGTGCAAGCAGGGCTTTCAACTTGACGGGGCTGGGCTGCCTCCTCTTCCCCCGAGGAGGCTCGCTTCCCTGCTGGCTGTGCACTCGCCTATCAGGCGGGGGCGCAGGGCTCCTCCAGCAGGTCTTGCCTCAGGGGCTGCTTCCCCTGAGTTGGGGCTGTGGGCAGGAACCCAGACACGCAGGATCAGGCCCCAAACCACCTGCACATGTCTCTGCTGGGGAGGAGAGTGCTAGGGAACCTACGTCTGTCATACACTTTCTGGGCACCCAAGGAATCAGCCTCCGTGTGTGCGGGGCTGAAAACCCCAGCCAGGGGCCCTGGGAGCCTGGTGCTCTCGGTGCGGCGCTGATTCTAGGCGGCCTAGAAACCGCTGGAGGAGCCCTGCAGTTGCCCTTCCCTTCCCTCTGACAGAGCTCTCACTGCTGAAGCCCTTGGCAGTGTGCAACCCACCACCCCCTAAGCCCTCCCCAACGACGCCTGGCACCTATGTGCAAAGGCAAGGCAGGATTGGAGCTGAGGCAAGGAAGGCACCAGTGGCGTCTCCCAGGCTCGCTCAGACAGCTCCTTCCTGGGGAGGGAGCCTAAAAGCAAGGCAAGTCTGGGCAAGGCGAGCCCCCGGCCGAGCAGCCTCGCGCCCAGAAACTCTGCCAGATCGGGGCTCTGAGCAGAGCTAGAGCTCTGCCGTACTGGAGGCCCACTTAGCTCCGTGCAAGCAGGGCTTTCCTCTTGACTGGGCTCGGCTGCCTCCTCTTCTCCCGAGGAGGCTCGCTACACTGCTGGCTGTGCTCTCGCCTATCAGGCGGGCGCGCAGGGCTCCTCCAGCAGGTCTTGCCTCAGGGGCTGCTTCCCCTGAGTTGAGGCTGTGGGCGGGAACCCAGACACGCAGGATAAGGCCCCAACCACCTGCACATGTCTCTGCTGGGGAGGAGAGTGGCTAGGGAACCTACGTCTCTCACACACTTTCTAGGCACCCACGGAGTCAGCCTCTGGGAGTGTGGGGATGCAAAACCCAGCCAGGGGCCCTTGGAACCTGGTGCTCTCCGTGCGGAGCTTTGTCTGGGCGGCCAAGGAACCGCTGAAGGAGCCCTGCTGTTGCCCTTCGCTTCCCTCTGACAGAGCTTTCACTGGCTGGAGCCCTTGGCAGTGTGCAACCCACCAGCCCCTAAGCCCTCCTCAAGGACGCTTGGGACCTAAGTGCAAAGGCAAGGCAGGGGTAGAGCTGAAGCCAGGAAGGCGCCAGTGGCGTTTCCGAGCCTCACACAGCCTGCTCCTTCCTGGGGAGGGAGCCTTAAAGCAAGGCAAGTCTGCGCAAGGCTCGCCTATGGCAGAGCATCTTGGTGCCAGGAACTCTGCCAGATCGGGCCTCTGAACAGAGCTAGAGATCTGCCGTACTGGAGTCGCACTTAGCTTCGTGGTAAGCAGGGATTTCAGCTTGATCGGGGTACTTGCTGCCTCCTCTTCCCCCGAGGAGGCTCGCTTCCCTGCTGGCTGTGCACTCGCCTATCAGGCGGGGGCGCAGGGCTCCTCCAGCAGGTCTTGCCTCAGGGGCTGCTTCCCCTGAGTTGGGGCTGTTGGGCAGGAACCCAGACACGCAGGATCAGGCCCCAAACACCTGCACATGTCTCTGCTGGGGAGGAGAGTGCTAGGGAACCTACGTCTGTCATACACTTTCTGGGCACCCAAGGAATCAGCCTCCGTGTGTGCGGGGCTGAAAACCCCCAGCCAGGGGACCTGGGAGCCTGGTGCTCTCCGTGTGGCGCTGAATCTGGGCGGCCAAGCAACCGCTGGAGGAGCCCTGCAGTTGCCCTTCCCTTCCCTCTGACAGAATTCTCACGGCTGGAGCCCTTGGCAGTGTGCAACCCACCAGCCCCTAAGCTCTCCTTAAGGAGGACTGGGACCTAAGTGCAAAGGCAAGGCAGGATTGGAGCTGAGGCAAGAAAGGCGCCAGTGGCGACTCCCAGGCTCCTGCTGCCTGCTCCTTCCTGGAGAGGCAGCCTAAAAGCAAGGCAAGTCTGGGCAAGGCTAGCCCCCGGCAGAGCAGCCTCGCGCCAGGAACTCTGCCAGATCGGGGCTCTGAGCAGAGCTAGAGCTCTGCCGTACTGGAGGCGCACTTAGCTCCGTGCAAGCAGGGCTTTCAACTTGACGGGGCTGGCTGCCTCCTCTTCCCCGAGGAGGCTCGCTTCCCTGCTGGCTGTGCACTCGCCTATCAGGCGGGGGCGCAGGGCTCCTCCAGCAGGTCTTGCCTCAGGGGCTGCTTCCCCTGAGTTGGGGCTGTGGGCAGGAACCCAGACACGCAGGATCAGGCCCCAACCACCTGCACATGTCTCTGCTGGGGAGGAGAGTGCTAGGGAACCTACGTCTGTCATACACTTTCTGGGCACCCAAGGAATCAGCCTCCGTGTGTGCGGGGCTGAAAACCCAGCCAGGGGCCCTGGGAGCCTGGTGCTCTCGGTGCGGCGCTGATTCTAGGCGGCCTAGAAACCGCTGGAGGAGCCCTGCAGTTGCCCTTCCCTTCCCTCTGACAGAGCTCTCACTGCTGAAGCCCTTGGCAGTGTGCAACCCACCCCCCCTAAGCCCTCCCAACGACGCCTGGCACCTATGTGCAAAGGCAAGGCAGGATTGGAGCTGAGGCAAGGAAGGCACCAGTGGCGTCTCCCAGGCTCGCTCAGACAGCTCCTTCCTGGGGAGGGAGCCTAAAAGCAAGGCAAGTCTGGGCAAGGCGAGCCCCCCGGCCGAGCAGCCTCGCGCCAGAAACTCTGCCAGATCGGGGCTCTGAGCAGAGCTAGAGCTCTGCCGTACTGGAGGCCCACTTAGCTCCGTGCAAGCAGGGCTTTCCTCTTGACTGGGCTCGGCTGCCTCCTCTTCTCCCGAGGAGGCTCGCTACACTGCTGGCTGTGCTCTCGCCTATCAGGCGGGCGCGCAGGGCTCCTCCAGCAGGTCTTGCCTCAGGGGCTGCTTCCCCTGAGTTGGGCTGTGGGGGGAACCCAGACACGCAGGATAAGGCCCCAACCACCTGCACATGTCTCTGCTGGGGAGGAGAGTGCTAGGGAACCTACGTCTCTCACACACTTTCTAGGCACCCACGGAGTCAGCCTCTGGGAGTGTGGGGATGCAAAACCCAGCCAGGGGCCCTTGGAACCTGGTGCTCTCCGTGCGGAGCTTTGTCTGGGCGGCCAAGGAACCGCTGAAGGAGCCCTGCTGTTGCCCTTCGCTTCCCTCTGACAGAGCTTTCACTGCTGGAGCCCTTGGCAGTGTGCAACCCACCAGCCCCTAAGCCCTCCTCAAGGACGCTTGGGACCTAAGTGCAAAGGCAAGGCAGGGGTAGAGCTGAAGCCAGGAAGGCGCCAGTGGCGTTTCCGAGCCTCACACAGCCTGCTCCTTCCTGGGGAGGGAGCCTTAAAGCAAGGCAAGTCTGCGCAAGGCTCGCCTATGGCAGAGCATCTTGGTGCCAGGAACTCTGCCAGATCGGGCCTCTGAACAGAGCTAGAGATCTGCCGTACTGGAGTCGCACTTAGCTTCGTGTAAGCAGGGATTTCAGCTTGACGGGGACTTGCTGCCTCCTCTTCCCCCGAGGAGGCTCGCTTCCCTGCTGGCTGTGCACTCGCCTATCAGGCGGGGGCGCAGGGCTCCTCCAGCAGGTCTTGCCTCAGGGGCTGCTTCCCCTGAGTTGGGGCTGTGGGCAGGAACCCAGACACGCAGGATCAGGCCCCAACCACCTGCACATGTCTCTGCTGGGGAGGAGAGTGCTAGGGAACCTACGTCTGTCATACACTTTCTGGGCACCCAAGGAATCAGCCTCCGTGTGTGCGGGGCTGAAAACCCCAGCCAGGGGCCCTGGGAGCCTGGTGCTCTCCGTGCGGCGCTGAATCTGGGCGGCCAAGAAACCGCTGGAGGAGCCCTGCAGTTGCCCTTCCCTTCCCTCTGACAGAATTCTCACTGCTGGAGCCCTTGGCAGTGTGCAACCCACCAGCCCCTAAGCCTCCTTAAAGGAGGACTGGGACCTAAGTGCAAAGGCAAGGCAGGATTGGAGCTGAGGCAAGGAAGGCGCCAGTGGCGACTCCCAGGCTCTGCTGCTGCTCCTTCCTGGGGAGGCAGCCTAAAAGCAAGGCAAGTCTGGGCAAGGCTAGCCCCCGGCAGAGCAGCCTCGCGCCAGGAACTCTGCCAGATCGGGGCTCTGAGCAGAGCTAGAGCTCTGCCGTACTGGAGGCGCACTTAGCTCCGTGCAAGCAGGGCTTTTCCTTGACGGGGCTGGGCTGCCTCCTCTTCTCCCCCGAGGAGGCTCGCTTCCTGCTGGCTGTGCACTCGCCTATCAGGCGGGGGCGCAGGGCTCCTCCAGCAGGTCTTGCCTCAGGGGCTGCTTCCCCTGAGTTGGGGCTGTGGGCAGGAACCCAGACACGCAGGATCAGGCCCCAACCACCTGCACATGTCTCTGCTGGGGAGGAGAGTGCTAGGGAACCTACGTCTGTCATACACTTTCTGGCACCCAAGGAATCAGCCTCCGTGTGTGCGGGGCTGAAAACCCCAGCCAGGGGCCCTGGGAGCCTGGTGCTCTCGGTGCGGCGCTGATTCTGGCGGCCAGAAAACCGCTGGAGGAGCCCTGCAGTTGCCCCTTCCTTCCCTCTGACAGAGCTCTCACTGCTGAAGCCCTTGGCAGTGTGCAACCCACCAGCCCCTAAGCCCTCCCAAGGAGCCTGGGACCTAAGTGCAAAGGCAAGGCAGGATTGGAGCTGAGGCAAGGAAGGCACCAGTGGCGTCTCCCAGGCTCGCTCAGCAGCTCCTTCCTGGGGAGGGAGCCTAAAAGCAAGGCAAGTCTGGGCAAGGCAGCCCCGGCCGAGCAGCCTCGCGCCAGGAAACTCTGCCAGATCGGGGCTCTGAGCAGAGCTAGAGCTCTGCCGTACTGGAGGCCCACTTAGCTCCGTGCAAGCAGGGCTTTCAACTTGACGGGGCTGGGCTGCCTCCTCTTCCCCGAGGAGGCTCGCTTCCTGCTGGCTGTGCACTCGCCTATCAGGCGGGGCGCAGGGCTCCTCCAGCAGGTCTTGCCTCAGGGGCTGCTTCCCCTGAGTTGGGGCTGTGGGCGGGAACCCAGACACGCAGGATCAGGCCCCAACCACCTGCACATGTCTCTGCTGGGGAGGAGAGTGCTAGGGAACCTACGTCTGTCATACACTTTCTGGGCACCCAAGGAATCAGCCTCCGTGTGTGGGGGCTGAAAACCCAGCCAGGGGCCCTGGAAGCCTGGTGCTCTCCGTGCGGAGCTTTTCTGGGCGGCCAAAACCGCTGAAGGAGCCCTGCTGTTGCCCTTCCTTCCCTCTGACAGAGCTTTCACTGCTGGAAGCCCTTGGCAGTGTGCAACCCACCAGCCCCTAAGCCCTCCCAAGGACGCTTGGGACCTAAGTGCAAAGGCAAGGCAGGATAGAGCTGAGGCAGGAAGGCGCCAGTGGCGTTTCCGGCTCACCAGCCAGCTCCTTCCTGGGGAGGGAGCCTAAAAGCAAGGCAAGTCTGGGCAAGGCTCGCCGGCAGAGCAGCTTGGCGCCAGAAACTCTGCCAGATCGGGCCTCTGAGCAGAGCTAGAGATCTGCCGTACTGGAGGCGCACTTAGCTCGTGCAAGCAGGGCTTTCAGCTTGACGGGGGCTCGCTGCCTCCTTTCCCCGAGGAGGCTCGCTACACTGCTGGCTGTGCTCTCGCCTATCAGGCGGGGGCGCAGGGCTCCTCCAGCAGGTCTTGCCTCAGGGGCTGCTTCCCCCTGAGTTGGGGCTGTGGGCGGGAACGCCAGACACGCAGGATCAGGCCCCAAACACCTGCACATGTCTCTGCTGGGGAGGAGAGTGCTAGGGAACCTACGTCTGTCATACACTTTCTGGGCACCCAAGGAATCAGCCTCCGTGTGTGTGGGGCTGAAAACCCCAGCCAGGGGCCCTGGGAGCCTGGTGCTCTCCGTGTGGCGCTGAATCTGGGCGGGCCAAGCAACCGCTGAGGAGCC
>NW_017206694.1:0-4764 GCF_001704415.2 Capra hircus | reverse complement strand
ATCAAGGGATCTGTGGCTTTCCCTCGAGGCTTTCCCAGGAGGCTTTTCCCAGGAGGCTTTCCCACAGGACTGTCCCACGGGGCACCGTGGTGTGAGTCCATCCTCTGCTTGAAAGTCGAAACAGTGCAGGGAAAACAGGTTTCCCTGAATGGACTTAGACAATCTGGAGGACTCTGGGAATGGTGGCATGACCCTGGAGTTCCTCTCGCCTTTCCCGTGGAGAGTGCCTCCTCTTGAGATGCGACGGGAACGCCGGGAATTCTTTCCCGACCACGGAGGGAAAGGATCGCTCCTCTCGAGCTAGGAGGAGGAGAGGGGTCTCCTCTGGATGTGGGCGGGACATTCGTGCTTCCTCTCAAGTGGAGACGGGTATGTAGGGGAACTTCCTGAGTTGCAGCAAGGGTGTGAAGGACCCTTTGGAAGTTCCAGAGGTTAGGTGTGATTAGCCTTTGAGACGCCTCAGCGGAAATGGGCCTCATCTCTTCTGGAGGGGAGAACCTCCTGGATTTTCTCGAGTTGCAGCAGGTGCTCTCGACTTAGGTCGGGGACCTCAGAGACCCGCTCTGGTGGCCTCAGTAAAGGCCAGTCCCCATGCGAGTTGCTCGCGGGCCTCTCGGTATTCCTCTCCCGTCGATGGGCGGGCCTAAGACCTTGTGTGGAGTCGGTGCCGGAAACCTTAAGATTCCTCTCCCGTGCTGACATGGATCTTGGGGTACATCTGGAGTCTCCCCAGGGGAGTGAGTACTCGTCTCCATTGGGGTCATGCAGGTGCAATTTCTCCCGAGCTGTAGTGGCAGTGTCACGTTTCCCTTCGCGTGGATCAAGGGATCTGTGGCTTTCCCTCGAGGCTTTCCCACGAAGCTTTCCCACTGGTCTGTCCCACGTGCAACCGTTGTGTGAGTCGATCCTCGGTTTGAAAGTCGAGGCAGTGCAGGGAAAACAGGTTTCCCTGGAATGGACGGAGATATCTGGGGGGACTCTGGAATGGTGACACGACCCTGGAATTCCTCTCGCCTTTCCTGTGGAGAGTGCCTCCTCTTGAGTTGCGACGGGAACGCCGGAATTCTGTCCCGACCACGTAGGGAAAGGATCCCTCCTCTCGAGCTATGAGGCGGAAACGGGGCTCCTCTGGATTTGGGCGGGATTCTCGTGCTTTCTCTCGAGTGGAGACGAGTATGTCGGGGAACTTCTTGAGGTGCAGCAAGGGTGTGAAGGACCCTTTGGAGTTCCAGAGGTTGGGTGTGATTAGCCTCGAGACGCCTCAGCGGAAATGGGCCTCATCTCGCCTGGAGGGGAGAACCTCCTGGATTCTCTCTAGTTGCGGCAGGTGCTTTCGAATTACGACGGGGACCTCAGCGACCCGGTCTGGTGGCCTCAGGAAAGGCCAGTCCCCATGCGAGTTGCTCCGGGGCTTCTCGCGATTCCTCTCCCTTTGATGCCGGGGCCTAAAGACCTTGTGTGGAGTCGGTGCCGGAACTGAGGATTCCTCTCCAGTGCCGACATGGATCTTGGGGAACTTCTGGAGCCTACCCAGGGGAGTCAGTCCTCGTCTCGAGTGGGGGCATGCACGTGAGATTTCCTCCCGAGTTGTAGCAGCAGTGTCACGCTTCCCTTCGCGTGGATCAAGGGATCTGTGGCTTTCCCTCGAGGCTTTCCCACGAGCTTTCCCACAGGGCTGTCCCACGTGCCACCGTGGTGTGAGTCGATCCTCGGCTTGAAAGTCGAGGCAGTGCAGGGAAAATAGGTTTCCCTGGAATGGACTGAGATATCTGGGGACTCTGGGAATGGTGGCACGACCCAGGAGTTCCTCTCGCCTTTCCTGTGGAGAGCGCCTCCTCTTGAGATGCGACGGGAACGCCGGGAATTCTTTCCCGACCACGCAGGGAAAGGATCCCTCCTCTCGAGCTAGGAGGCGGAAACGGGACTCCTCTGGATGTGGGCGGGACTCTCGTGCTTCCTCTCGAGTGGAGACGGGTATGTCGGGGAACTTCTTGAGTTGCAGCAAGGGTGTGAAGGACCCTTTGGAAGTTCCAGAGTTAGGTGTGATTAGCCTCGAGCCGCCTCAGCGGAAATGGGCCTCATCTCGCCTGGAGGGGAGAACCTCCTGGATTTTCTCGAGTTGCGGCAGGTGCTCTCGACTTATGACGGGGACCTCAGTGACCCGCTCTGGTGGCCTCAGGAAAGGCCAGACCCCATGCGAGTTGCTCGGGGCCTCTCGGGATTCCTCTCCCGTCTATGCCGGGGCCTAAGACCTTGTGTGGAGTCAGTGCCGGAACCTGAGGATTCCTCTCCAGTGCTGACATGGATCTTTCGGGACTTCTGGAGTCTCCCCAGGGGAGTCAGTCCTCGTCTCGAGTGGGGCATGAACGTGCGCTTTCCTCCGAGCTGTAGCAGCAGTGTCTCTCGCTTCCCTTCGCGTGGATCAAGGGATCTGTAGCTTTCCCTCGAGTCTTTCCCAGGAGGCTTTCCCACGAGGCTTTCCCACAGGGCTGTCCCACGTGCCACCGTGGTGTGAGTCGATCCTCGGGTTGAAAGTCGAGGCAGTGCAGGGAAAACTGGTTTCCCTGGAATGGACTGAGACATCTGGGGGACTCTGGGAATGGTGGCACGACCCTGGAGTTCCTCTCGCCTTTCCTGTGGAGAGCGCCTGCCAGAAGCCATTGTGAGGAATCCCGCCCGTGACAAGGTCATGAGGAAGGAAGCTGACATACGCAAGGCGTGCTCAGATTTCAGGGGCCCCTCTGGAAATTCCTAAGCATGTACCCCAAAAAAATCTGCCGGCTTTTGTGCTCTGCTTTTCCACTCTTCTGACATTTTCTGGAAAAAGTCAATTCAGGGCTTTAGTCTTCTGCATTTGAAAGAGTGTTTCAATCCAAAAAACCCCTCCGATGGCTTTCTAGCCTGCCTGCAGGACTCTGCAAGTGTGTTTGTTTGAGGCCTCCTGACCGCAGGAGGCACAGGAAGCTTAAAACCTCCTAGGAATGTAGGGGCTTCCGAGGAGTCAAAATCTTTAGAATAGGACTGATTAAAAGTTTCATTTGTTGAGTCAATGCTTGCTGCCAAATTTTCATATCCTTGATTTTTAGGTATAGTTGGTATATAGAAAAACAAGCAGTAGACCTAGTATTAGCAACATTAGATCCTTGAGTTAAGTACCTTCTTTGTTATATCCCACTGCACCTTTGTTCTATAGAGATGTAACTTTAATGCTTTAAGGAGATGCAGATTAAAAAAAACACTTCAGGGAAAACAAAATTAACATTCATTAAGGAAGAGAGCTAAAAAGTGTTAACAAGCCTCTTGGCCAGAAGATAATGTAAATCACCTGAGACCTTTTGTATACATAATGATGTATAGAAAGAGTCTGGGCTGCGAACGCTACATAATTCTGTGTTACCCATTGATCTCCATGTTTTATCAAAAGTATAAAAGGCCTTCTGAACAATAAAGGATTGGAACAGTTTCTCGAACTAGTCTCTCGGCCTAGTTTCTTGGGACTCTGGCTCCCCCCATGTCTCACTCTCTCTCTTCGTCTCTCCCCTTCCCTCTCTCTGCTCTTTACTTTAACTTCAGGCTGAATCTCCATCTGGAGCGCGGAGGCTCGCCAGGTCTACTTACTTGCCCCGGCTGTTAAGACCCGCACGAAAGGGAGCTTAAGGCGAGGCACCCTTAGATATTCAAGCGGGGCCGGTGGCCAAACGTAGATGGTGCAAATTCCTTGTCTGGAATTTTAATGGCCTTCCGCGAAAACCAAGCTATTCAGCCCTCTTCCTCCACTTAATCTTCTTATTACACTATAGTTTCTTAATCTAATCTTACATTAATAAACAAACAAGTCTTTCCACGCCAACGCCGTCCACCCTTCGAATTCCCTGGATCCACCGGGGCTGGACCCTGGCAAGTGCCTCCTCTTGAGATGCGACGGGAACGCGGGGAATTCTTTCCCCACCACGCAGGGAAAGGATCCCTCCTCTCGAGCTAGGAGGCGGAAACGGGGCACCTCTGGATGTGGGCGGGACTCTCGTGCTTCCTCTCGAGTGGAGACGGGTATGTCAGAGAACTTCTTGAGTTGCAGCAAGGGTGTGAAGGACCCTTTCGAGTTCCAGATGTTAGATGTGATTAGCCTCGAGACGCCTCAGCGGAAATGGGCCTCATTTTGCCTGGAGGGGAGAACCCCCTGGATTTTCTCGAGTTGCGGCAGGTGCTCTCGACTTACGACGGGGACCTCAGGGACCCGCTCTGTGGCCTCAGGAAAGTCCAGGCCCCATGCGAGTTGCACGGGGGCCTCTCGGGATTCCTCTCCCATCGATGCCGGGGCCTAAGATCTTCTGTGGAATCGGTGCTGTAACCTGAGCATTCCTCTCCAGTGCTGACATGGATGTTGGGGTACTTCTGGAGTCTGACCAAGGGAGTCAGTCCTCGTCTCGAGAGGGGGCATGCACTTGCGCTTTCCTCCCGAGCTGTAGCAGCAGTGTCGCGCTTCCCTTCGCGTGGATCAAGGGATCTGTGGCTTTCCCTCGAGGCTTTCCCACAGGGCTGTCCCACGTGCAACCGTGGTGTGACTCGATGCTCAGCTTGAAAGTCGAGGCAGTGTAGGGGAAAACAGGTTTCCCTGGAATGGACTGAGATATCTGGGGACTCTGGAATGGTGGCACGACCCTGGAGTTCCTCTCGCCTTTCCTGTGGAGAGCGCCTCCTCTTTAGATGTGACGGAACACTGGGAATTCTATCCCGACCACGCAGGGGAAGGATCCCTCCTCTCGA
>NW_017206693.1:0-4764 GCF_001704415.2 Capra hircus | reverse complement strand
CGAGGGCTTTCCCACGAGGCTTTCTGCCGGGGTCCAGCCCCGGTGGATCCAGGGAATTCGAAGGGTGGACGGCGTTGGGCGTGGAAAGACTTTTTGTTTATTAATGTAAGATTAGATTAAGAAACTATAGTGTAATAAGAAGATTAAGTGGAGGAAGAGGGCTGAATAGCTTGGTTTACGCGGAAGGCCAATAAAATTCCAGACAAGGAATTTGCACCACTACGTTGGGCCACCGGCGCCCGCTTGAATATCTAAGGGTGCCTCGCCTTAAGCTCCCTTTGGTGCGGGTCTTAACAGCCGGGGCAAGTAAGTAGACCTGGCGAGCCTCCGCGCCCCAGATGGAGATTCAGCCTGAAGTTAAAGTAAAGAGCAGAGAGAGGGAAGGGGAGAGAAGAGGAGAGAGAGAGACATGGGGGAGCCAGAGTCCAAGAAACCAGGCCGAGAGACTAGTTCGAGAAACTGATCCGATCCTTTATTGTTCAGAAGGCCTTTTATACTTTTGATAAAACATGGAGATCAACGGGTAACACAGAATTATGTAGCGTTCGCAGCCCAGACTCTTTCTATACATCATTTTGTATACAAAGGTCTCAGGTGATTTACATTATCTTCTGGCCAAGAAGCTTGTTAACACTTTTTAGCTCTCTTCCTTAATGAATGTTGATTTTGTTTCCCCTGAAGTGTTTTTCTTTAATTTGGCATCTCCTTAAAGCATTAAAGTTACATCTCTATAGAACAAAGGTGCAGTGGGATATAACAAAGAAGGTACTTAACTCAAAGATCTAATGTTGCTAATACCAGGTCTACTACTTGTTTTTTCTATATACCAACTATATCTAAAATAAAGGATATGAAAATTTGGCAGCAAGCATTGACTCAACAAATGAAACTTTTAATCAGTCCTATTCTAAAGATTTTGACTCTTCGGAAGCCCCTACATTCCTAGGATATTTTAAGCTTCCTGTGCCTCCTGCGGTCAGGAGGCCTCAAACAATCACACTCGCAGAGTCCTGCAGGCAGGCTAGAAAGCCATCGGAGGGGTTTTTAGATTGAAACACTCTTTCAAATGCAGAAGACTGAAACCCTGAATTGACTTTTTTCCAGAAAATGTCAGAAGAGTGGAAAAGCAGAGCACAAAAGCCGGCAGATTTTTGTTGGGGTACATGCTTAGGAATTTCCAGAGGGGTCCTGAAGTCTGAGCACGCCTTGCGAATGTCAGCTTCCTTCCTCATGACCTTGTCACGGGCGGGATTCCTCACTCTGGCTCCCGGCATCTCACCCTTTTTAATTTTAAATAATTGATTATTTATGTTTAAAATCAGGTGCAGTTCGGTCTCGAGATTCCGAATGCTCTGCCGAAGAATCTAGACAATATAGGGAAGTATGATTATGAGGAGCAAGATTATAGACAGTAGACAGAACAGTCTTCAGAAATGAAGTTAGAGAAAGTGTGGGAAAAGTCATTGGCTTCTCCTGCGGTGGTAAAATCTAATCGGGAGTGTTCCAAGGTCTGAATCTGATTATGAAGTTTCCCTAAGTCTAAACTAATATCTGAGCTGTTCCAAAATACCTAAACCTTGATTTTTTAACATATTGGGCATTTACACTTGTTGAGTCAATGATTGCTGTTGTAGTAACAATAACAGTTGTTGTAACACAGCAAGAACATAATTATCATATCAATAAGTTGTTACAGTTATAGGACATCTTTAAAACCACAGAAGAGCAGACATTACTTTGAGGAGTTAAACAAGATGAAAACATCCATGGTTCACAAAGTCGCTACATTAGGTACATTAAGTTTTCTGGAATCATTGGTGAAAAGAAGAACATAAGGAGAGGATAGACAAGCCAAAATAGAGTAAATAGAGTCATTTTCTGGTTGGAGTTTGTGCTGCAGCAGCTGTTAGTCCTGCCGGGATCTTGATGTTTCTTTTGCCTCTTTTGCCGGTAGGAGCAGCGGCCTTCACCCCGCCCTCTGACACTGGCGCTGTTATGGGGCTGCGAGTGCGGTGCACTGGGTTCCGTCAGTCAGGCTGGCCCCGCCCGCAGCTTTTGGTGCGCGGCTGTTTCCCGCGGTGGTGTGGCAGAGAAGTTCCCTTTTTCTTTTGTGGCGAATCAGTCTGTCCGGGATCCAAGTTGACGAATCTGCACCCTGTGGAAAAAAATATAAACACTTCCTCGACCCGCAGTAAATTTTGGGTCGGGATCTTTTTGTTATCTGGAGGAGATCTTTTTGCTTTACTAATGGCTTTTTATTTTACTGTTTCAAACGAATCAGCATTTAACTTATTACAAAGAGAACATGTTGTAAAATCTGATGGGGGAAAACTATACTTAATTTCTCTCTTTTTAATTTTGAATTAACAAAGCACGTGAGGGTAAATGATGCAAGATCTGATCACAAGAATTTCCTATAGCAATCTGCCAATCATCAAACATTTGAAAAGCATCAAGTTGTTCTCTGTTATATGGAAGTGCAATTTTTGATGGTTCTTTATTAAACAATTTAATAAATCAGTATATTTGAATTAATCTTTTTAATTAATATGTCAGTAATTTTTTCCTTAGGCAGAGGCCACTGTTCCACCCACACCGGATCTTGAAATTTTCATGTAATGGGGTAGGCAGCAAAAACAATGGCCTTCATTATAAATTTGGATATCCCAATCCAGTATATAGCTTGCAAGGAGTTGGGCAAATTAGCTCAATTATTCTTGTCTGTTGTTTACCCAATCCTTTTGATGGATCATAGCCGATCTGCAGCATCTGAGAGGTCACTTTATCATCAGGGCTAAAAAGTAACACTCCCATTTGAGATAGCATGTCCCTCCCCCACAGGGTAAGGGGGAGTGAAGGGACTACATACGGTTGGAAAGTTCCACGGGTGTCCTCAAATTGCCAATCTAAAATTTTTGCACTTTTGGCTACTGTGGGGGCTCTTCCTATCCCCACCAAGTTATTTTCAGTAGTATGTGTGGGCCAGGAGGTGGGCCAGGAGCTAGGCCAGTCTTTTCCTGAAATGCAAGAAACGTCTGCTCCTGTGTCTAATAACCCCACAATAGACTTGCCATTAATCAGAATAGTTTTCATAGGCCGTTTCTGAGTAATTTTTTGTTATCCAAAAAACCATATCACTAGACCCAAATATAAGAAGCAAGAAAAGAGGTGTTACACAATATCTTTATAAGCTTTTCTAATGATCTTTTTATAACCCAAATCTGGTCTATAGCCTTTTAGATGACAAGTAACCATTTAATCTTAGCTTGAAAACTTCCAGCAACGGGAGCTCACTATTCACCAAGGTTTTAAACTCTCTCTCACCTCTTACTCTATAGCATTTTTATCCTGCATACCAACTTTTTCTAACTCCTTTTCAGTAGTATATGTTGGCCAGGAGCTGCGCTAGTCTCTCAGCAATGTAAGAAACGTCTTGTCTATTGTCTAACAGCCATGACATTTTATATCTTTGAATTAAAAAATCTTTTAAAGGCCTAGAAGCTGCAATTTTTTGCACCCAAAAAGCTAGATCTAGATCCTCTGGGCTTTTTTTGTCTGGTTTTTCTGTTTGGTAATAAGGTAAAAGCAAAAGCTGTGCTATTTATTTTTTTTTTAATTTTTATTAATTGCACAGTTTTAGCAGGTGGCGAGATCAAAAACTTCAGTTTTTTCAGTATAATCAGAATTTACTACACAAGACACTACCGAAATTTCTTGAAAAGAAAGCAAGCTATGCCCCAGTACAAGTCTTACAATGTCCTCAGGCAGGGACTAGCCACTCTCATTGGAATCTGAGTCACTGGCACATCAGGGGTTAATATTATTGAAGTGGTGGAACTGAGGTCTAGGCCTGAGCTACTGGGGTTGTTTGGTAGCGGGTTGTTGTGTCTGTTTAGCAGGACATTTTGGCAAAACATGTTCTATTTGGCCTCAAGAGAAACATTTTGCATTTGTAAAGTCCTTTTTATTACGAATATTTTTTTTTTCTGTTTTTCTTCCTTTTTCTTTTTTTTTTGTTGGGTGAGGCCCCTCCTGAGGGGATTTTATGCAAGGAGCAAGCTCTGTTTTAAAAGCTCTTTTGCTCAAAAATATTGTCACTATCGTTTTCAAACTTAAGCAATGTTCTGGGAGGCTTTGGATATAAAGTGGGGAGTTCTTAAGCCTGGGGAGGCGCAAGCAGAGGTTGCAGTGGTCGCCTTAAATAAGAATAACTTTTTTAAAGGTTTGGTTTGTGTAGAGGGGGAGGGGGCTCTCCAGGGCGCTCGCCGCTGCGTCCTGTAAGCACCTCCTTCCTCGGGAGGAAGAGGAGTCTCTCTCCTTTTGTTTGCCAATGGCAGAAAATACGATCTGCATAGAAGGTGGAGACCCACTACCATTTACCGCTATAGCCTCTCCCATAGGCTATCTAACAGCCTCATGACAGGGGTCCAGAACATTTGTAATCATATTTTACAGAGCAAAAGCATTTACAGGCCCATGCAAAGTATAGTAAGTTTTTAGCTGTTTTCCTACTCTCTCCAGGTGTCTAAGTTAACAGTGCCTTCTTTGGAAACCAGGGACACTGTTCTTGTACAAAGGAAAAAATGAATGAATATTGGAATTTTTAACTTTAATTCCTCGTTTAGTTAGTAACTGCAAGATTATCCTATAAAAAGCTGTCTTTCTTTTGATTCACTGTTACCCATGTCAGAAAATTAAGTCTTATAGAAAAGTCTACCTCAACAAAAGGTTTTACCTCTGGCGAGGGGGGTTTTGTTTTTAACC
>NW_017206692.1:0-4764 GCF_001704415.2 Capra hircus | reverse complement strand
GTACGGCAGAGCTCTAGCTTCTGCTCAGAGCCCCATCCAGAGTCCTGCGCGAGGCTGCTCTGCGGGGGGCTAGCCTTGCCCAGACTTGCCTTGCTTTTAGGCTGCCTCTCCAGAAGGAGCAGGCAGGGAGCCTGGGAGTCGCCACTGGCGCCTTTCTTGCCTCAGCTCCAATCCTGCCTTGCCCTTGCACTTAGGTCCCAGTCCTCCTTAAGGAGAGCTTAGGGGCTGGTGGTTGCACACTGCAAGGGCTCCAGCAGTGAGAATTCTGTCAGAGGGAAGCGGAAGGGCAACTGCAGGGCTCCTCCAGCGGTTGCTTGGCCGCCCAGATTCAGCGCCACACGGAGAGCACCAGGCTCCCAGGCCCCTGGCTGGGGTTTTCAGCCCCGCACACACGGAGGCTGATTCCTTGGGTGCCCAGAAAGTGTATGACAGACGTAGGTTCCTAGCACTCTCCTCCCCAGCAGAGACATGTGCAGGTGTTTGGGCTGATCCTGCGTGTCTGGGTTCCTGCCCACAGCCCCAACTCAGGGGAAGCAGCCCTGAGGCAAGACCTGCTGGAGGAGCCCTGCGCCCCCGCCTGATAGGCGAGTGCACAGCCAGCAGGGAAGCGAGCCTCCTCGGGGGAAGAGAGGCAGCAAGTCCCCGTCAAGCTGAATCCCTGCTTCACGAAGCTAAGTGCGACTCCAGTACGGCAGATCTCTGCTCTGTTCAGAGGCCCGATCTGGCAGAGTTCCTGCACCAGATGCTCTGCCATAGGCGAGCCTTGCGCAGACTTGCCTTGCTTTAAGGCCTCCCATCCCAGGAGGAGCAGCTGTGTGAGGCTCGGAAACGCCACTGGCGCCTTCCTGTGCTTCAGCTCTATCCCTGCTTTGCCTTTGCACTTAGGTCCGCAGCGTCCTTGAGGAGGGCTTAGGGGCTGGTGGGTTGCACACTGCCAAGGGCTCCAGCAGTGAAAGCTCTGTCAGAGGGAAGCGAAGGGCAACAGCAGGGCTCCTTCAGCGGTTCCTTGGCCGCCCAGACAAAGCTCCGCACGGAGAGCACCAGGTTCCAAGGGCCCTGGCTGGGTTTTGCATCCCCACACTCCAGAGGCTGACTCCGTGGGTGCCTAGAAAGTGTGTGAGAGACGTAGGTTCCCTAGCACTCTCCTCCCCAGCAGAGACATGTGCAGGTGGTTGGGGCCTTATCCTGCGTGTCTGGGTTCCCGCCACAGCCTCAACTCAGGGGAAGCAGCCCCTGAGGCAAGACCTGCTGGAGGAGCCCTGCGCGCCCGCCTGATAGGCGAGAGCACAGCCAGCAGTGTAGCGAGCCTCCTCGGGAGAAGAGGAGGCAGCCGAGCCCAGTCAAGAGGAAAGCCCTGCTTGCACGGAGCTAAGTGGGCCTCCAGTACGGCAGAGCTCTAGCTCTGCTCAGAGCCCCGATCTGGCAGAGTTTCTGGCGCGAGGCTGCTCGGCCGGGGCTCGCCTTGCCCAGACTTGCCTTGCTTTTAGGCTCCCTCCCAGGAAGGAGCTGTCTGAGCGAGCCTGGGAGACGCCACTGGTGCCTTCCTTGCCTCAGCTCCAATCCTGCCTTGCCTTTGCACATAGGTGCCAGGCGTCGTTGGGGAGGGCTTAGGGGGTGGTGGGTTGCACACTGCCAAGGGCTTCAGCAGTGAGAGCTCTGTCAGAGGGAAGGGAAGGGCAACTGCAGGGCTCCTCCAGCGGTTTCTAGGCCGCCTAGAATCAGCGCCGCACCGAGAGCACCAGGCTCCCAGGCCCCTGGCTGGGGTTTTCAGCCCCGCACACACGGAGGCTGATTCCTTGGGTGCCCAGAAAGTGTATGACAGACGTAGGTTCCCTAGCACTCTCCTCCCCAGCAGAGACATGTGCAGGTGGTTGGGGCCTGATCCTGCGTGTCTGGGTTCCTGCCCACAGCCCCAACTCAGGGGAAGCAGCCCCTGAGGCAAGACCTGCTGGAGGAGCCCTGCGCCCCGCCTGATAGGCGAGTGCACAGCCAGCAGGGAAGCGAGCCTCCTCGGGGGAAGAGGAGGCAGCCCAGCCCCGTCAAGTTGAAAGCCCTGCTTGCACGGAGCTAAGTGCGCCTCCAGTACGGCAGAGCTCTAGCTCTGCTCAGAGCCCCGATCTGGCAGAGTTCCTGGCGCGAGGCTGCTCTGCCGGGGCTAGCCTTGCCCAGACTTGCCTTGCTTTTAGGCTGCCTCTCCAGGAAGGAGCAGGCAGCAGGAGCCTGGGAGTCGCCACTGGCGCCTTTCTTGCCTCAGCTCCAATCCTGCCTTGCCTTTGCACTTAGGTCCCAGTCCTCCTTAAGGAGAGCTTAGGGCTGGTGGGTTGCACACTGCCAAGGGCTCCAGCAGTGAGAATTCTGTCAGAGGGAAGGGAAGGGCAACTGCAGGGCTCCTCCAGCGGTTGCTTGGCCGCCCAGATTCAGCGCCACACGGAGAGCACCAGGCTCCCAGGCCCCTGGCTGGGGTTTTCAGCCCCGCACACACGGAGGCTGATTCCTTGGGTGCCCAGAAAGTGTATGACAGACGTAGGTTCCCTAGCACTCTCCTCCCCAGCAGAGACATGTGCAGGTGTTTGGGGCCTGATCCTGCGTGTCTGGGTTCCTGCCACAGCCCCAACTCAGGGGAAGCAGCCCTGAGGCAAGACCTGCTGGAGGAGCCCTGCGCCCCGCCTGATAGGCGAGTGCACAGCCAGCAGGGAAGCGAGCCTCCTCGGGGAAGAGGAGGCAGCCAGCCCCGTCAAGTGAAAGCCCTGCTTGCACGGAGCTAAGTGCGCCTCCAGTACGGCAGAGCTCTAGCTCTGCTCAGAGCCCCGATCTGGCAGAGTTCCTGGCGCGAGGCTGCTCTGCCGGGGGCTAGCCTTGCCCAGACTTGCCTTGCTTTTAGGCTGCCTCTCCAGGAAGGAGCAGGCAGCAGGAGCCTGGGAGTCGCCACTGGCGCCTTTCTTGCCTCAGCTCCAATCCTGCCTTGCCTTTGCACTTAGGTCCCAGTCCTCCTTAAGGAGAGCTTAGGGGCTGGTGGGTTGCACACTGCCAAGGGCTCCAGCAGTGAGAATTCTGTCAGAGGGAAGGGAAGGGCAACTGCAGGGCTCCTCCAGCGGTTGCTTGGCCGCCCAGATTCAGCGCCACACGGAGAGCACCAGGCTCCCAGGTCCCCTGGCTGGGGTTTTCAGCCCCGCACACCACGGAGGCTGATTCCTTGGGTGCCCAGAAAGTGTATGACAGACGTAGGTTCCCTAGCACTCTCCTCCCCAGCAGAGACATGTGCAGGTGTTTGGGGCCTGATCCTGCGTGTCCTGGGTTCCTGCCCACAGCCCCAACTCAGGGGAAGCAGCCCCTGAGGCAAGACCTGCTGGAGGAGCCCTGCGCCCCCGCCTGATATGCGAGTGCACAGCCAGCAGGGAAGCGAGCCTCCTCGGGGGAAGAGGAGGCAGCAAGTCCCCGTCAAGCTGAAATCCCTGCTTACACGAAGCTAAGTGCGACTCCAGTACGGCAGATCTCTAGCTCTGTTCAGAGGCCCGATCTGGCAGAGTTCCTGGCACCAAGATGCTCTGCCATAGGCGAGCCTTGCGCAGACTTGCCTTGCCTTTAAGGCTCCCTCCCCAGGAAGGAGCAGGCTGTGTGAGGCTCGGAAACGCCACTGGCGCCTTCCTGGCTTCAGCTCTACCCCTGGCCTTGCCTTTGCACTTAGGTCCCAAGCGTCCTTGAGGAGGGCTTAGGGGCTGGTGGGTTGCACACTGCCAAGGGCTCCAGCAGTGAAAGCTCTGTCAGAGGGAAGCGACGGGCAACAGCAGGGCTCCTTCAGCGGTCCTTGGCCGCCCAGACAAAGCTCCGCACGGAGAGCACCAGGTTCCAAGGGCCCCTGGCTGGGTTTTGCATCCCCACACTCCCAGAGGCTGACTCCGTGGGTGCCTAGAAAGTGTGTGAGAGACGTAGGTTCCCTAGCACTCTCCTCCCCAGCAGAGACATGTGCAGGTGGTTGGGGCCTGATCCTGCGTGTCTGGGTTCCCGCCCACAGCCTCAACTCAGGGGAAGCAGCCCCTGAGGCAAGACCTGCTGGAGGAGCCCTGCGCGCCCGCCTGATAGGCGAGAGCACAGCCAGCAGTGTTAGCGAGCCTCCTCGGGAGAAGAGGAGGCAGCCGAGCCCAGTCAAGAGGAAAGCCCTGCCTTGCACGGAGCTAAGTGGCCTCCAGTACGGCAGAGCTCTAGCTCTGCTCAGAGCCCCGATCTGGCAGAGTTTCCTGGCGCGAGGCTGCTCTGCCGGGGGCTGCCTTGCCAGACTTGCCTTGCTTTTTAGGCTCCTCCCAGGAAGGAGCTGTCTGAGCGAGCTGGCAGACGCCACTGGTGCCTTCCTTGCCTCAGCTCCAATCTGCCTTGCCTTGCCCATAGGTGCCAGGCGTGGTTGGGAGGGCTTAGGGGGGGTGGTGGGTTGCACACTGCCAAGGGCTTCAGCAGTGAGACTCTGTCAGAGGGAAGGGAAGGGCAACTGCAGGGCTCCTCCAGCGGTTTCTAGGCCGCCTAGAATCAGCGCCGCCACCGAGAGCACCAGGCTCCCAGGGCCCTGGCTGGGGTTTTCAGCCCGCACACACGGAGGCTGATTCCTTGGGTGCCCAGAAAGTGTATGACAGACGTAGGTTCCCTAGCACTCTCCTCCCCAGCAGAGACATGTGCAGGTGTTGGGGCCTGATCCTGCGTGTCTGGGTTCCTGCCCACAGCCCCAACTCAGGGGAAGCAGCCCCTGAGGCAAGACCTGCTGGAGGAGCCCTGCCC
>NW_017206691.1:0-4765 GCF_001704415.2 Capra hircus | reverse complement strand
CCACAAGGCTTTCCCAAAGCTGTCCCACGTGCCACCGTGGTGTGAGTCGATACTCGCTTGAAAGTCGGGTAGTGCAGGGAAAACAGGTTTCCCTGGAATGGACTGAGACATCTGGTGGTCTCTGTGAATGTGGCACGACCCTGGAGTTCCTCTCGCGCTTTCTGTGGAGAGCGCCTCCTCTTGAGATGAGACGGGAACCGGAATTCTTTCCCGACCACGCAGGGAAAGGATCCTTCTCTCGATCTAGGAGGCGAAACAGGGCTCCTCTGGATATTGGCGGGACTCTCGTGCTTCCTCTCGAGTGGAGACGGTTATGTCGGGGAACTTCTTGAGTTGCAGCAAGGGTGTGACGGACCCTTTTGAAGTTCCAAATGTTAGATGTGATTAGCCTAGAGACACCGCAGTGGAAATGGGTCTCATTTCGCCTGGAGGGGAGAACCTCCTGGATTTTCTCGAGTTGCGGCAGGTGCTCTCGACTTACGATGGGGACCTCAGGGACCCGCTCTGGTGGCCTCACGAAAGGCCAGTCCCCATGAGAGTTGATGTGGGGCCTCTCGGGAACCCTTTCCCGTCGATGCCAGGGCCTAAGACCCTGTGTGGAGTCGGTGTCGGATCCTGAGGATTCCTCTCCAGTGCTGACATGGATCTTGGGGTACTTCTGGAGTCTCCCCAGGGGAGTCAGTCCTCGTCTCGAGTGGGGCATGCACGTGCCCTTTCCCCCCGAGCAGTAGCAGCAGTGTCACGCTTCCCTTTGCGTGGATCTAGGGATGTGTGGCTTTCCCTCGAGGCTTTCCCACGAGGCTCTCCCACGAGACTATCCCACAAGGCTGTCCCACGTGCCACCGTGGTGTGAGTCGATCCTCGGCTTGAAAGTCGAGGCAGTGCAGGGAAAACAGGTTTCCCTGGAATGGACTGGGACATCTGGGGACTATGGGAATGGTGGCACGACCCTGGAGTTCCTCTCGCCTTTCCTGTGGAGAGTGCCTCTTCTTGAGTTGCGACAGGAACGCGGGGAATTCATTCCCGACCACGATGGGAAAGGATCCCTCCTCTCGAGCTTGGAGGCGGAAATGGGGCTCCTTTGGATGTGGGGGGAACTCTCGTGCTTCCTCTCAATTGGAGCCGGGTATGTCGGGGAACTTCTTGAGTTGCAGCAAGGGTGTGAATGACCCTTCGGAAGTTCCAGAGGTTAGGTGTGATTATCCTCGAGACGCCTCAGCGGAAATGGGCCTCATCTCGCCTGGAGGGGAGAACCTCCTGGATTGTCTCGAGTTGCGGCAGGTGCTCTCGACTTACGACGGGGACCTCAGGGACCCGCTCTGGTGGCCTCAGGAAAGGCCAGTCCCCAGGAGTGTTGCTTGCGGGGCTCTCGGATTCCTCTGCCATCAATGTCGGTACCTAAGACCTTGTGTGGAGTCGGTGCCGGAACCTGAGGATTCCTCTCCAGTGCTGACATGGACCTTGGGGTACTTCTGGGGTCTCCCCAGGGGAGTCATTCCTCGTCTCGATGGGGGGCATGCACGTGCGCTTTCCTGCCGAGCTGTAGCAGCAGTGTCACGCTTCCCTTCGCGTGGATCAAGGGATCTGTGGCTTTCCCTAGAGTTTTCCCACTAGGCCTTCCCACGAGGCTTTCCCACAGGGCTGTCCCACGTACCACCGTGGTGTGAGTCGATCCTCCGCTAGAAAGTCGAGGCACTGCAGGGAAAACAGGTTTCCCTGGAATGGACTGAGACATCTGGGGGACTCTGGGAATGGTGGCACGACCCTGGAGTTCCTCGCGCCTGTCCTGTGGAGAATGCTTCCTCATGAGATGCGCCGGGATCGCCGGGAATTCTTTCCCAACCACGCAGGGAAAGGATCCCTCCTCACGAGCTAGGAGGCGCAAACGGGGCTCCTCTGCATGTGGGCGGGACTCTCGTGCTTCCTCTCGAGTGGAGACGGGTACGTCGGGAACTACTTGAGTTGCAGCAAGGTTGTGAAGGACCCTTAGGAAGTTCAAGAGGTAAGGTGTGATTAGCCTCGAGACCTCTCAGCTGAAATGGGCCTCATCTCGCCTGGAGGGAGAACCTCCTGGATTTTCTCGAATTGCGGCAGGTGCTCTCGACTTACGACGGGGACCTCAGGGACACGCTCTGGTGGCCTCAGGAAAGGCCAGTCCCCATGCGAGTTGCTCGGGGGCCTCTCGGTTTCCTCTCCTTCGATGCCGGGGCCTAAGATCTTGTGTGGAGTCGGTGCCGGAACCTGAGGATTCCTCTCCAGTGCTCACATGGATCTTGGGGTACTTCTGGAGTCTCCCCAGGGAAGTTAGTCATCGTCTCGAGTGGGGCATGCACCTGCGCTTTCCTCCCTAGCTGTAGCAGCAGTGTCATGCTCCCGTCGCGTGGATCAAGGGATCGGTGCTTTCCTCGAGGCTTTCCCACGAGACTTTCCCACAGGGCTGTCCCACGTGCCACCGTGGTGTGAGTCTATCCTCGGCTTGAAAGTCGAGGCAGTGCAGGGAAAACAGGTTTCCCTGGAATGGACTGAGACATCTGGGGGACTCTGGGAATCGTGGCACCCCCTGGAGTTCCTCTCGCCTTTCCTGTGGAGAGCGCCTCTCTTGAGATGCGAGGGGAACGCCCGGAATTTTTTCCCGAACACGCAGTGAAAGGTTCCCTCCTCAAGAGCTAGGAGGCGGAAACGGGGCTCCTCTGGATGTGATCGGGACTCTCGTGCTTCCTCTCAAGTGGAGACGGGTATGTCGGGGAACTTATTGAGTTGCAGCAAGGGTGTGAATGACCCTTTGGAAGTTCCAGAAGTTAGCTGTGATTAGCTCGAGACACCTCAGCGGAAATGGGCCTCATCTCGCCTGGAGGGGAAAACCTCCTGGATTTTCTCCAGTTGCGGCAGGTGCTCTGGACTTACGAAGGGGACTTTAGGGACCCGATCTGGTTTCCTCAGGAAAGGCCAGTCCCCATGCGAGTTGCTCGGGGCCTCTCGGGATTCCTCTTCCGTCGATGCTGGGGCCTAAGTCCTTGTGTGGAGTCCGTGCCGGAACCTGAGGATTCCTCTCCAGTGCTGACATGAATCTTGGGGTACTTCTGGAGTCTCCCCAGGGGAGTCAGTCCTTGTCTCGAGTGGGGGCCAGCACATGAGCTTTCCTCCCGAATGTAGCAGCAGTGTCGAGCTTTCCTTCGCGTGGATCAAGGGATCTGTGGCTTTCCCTCGAGGCTTTCGCACAGGGCTGTCCACAGCCACCGTGGCGTGAGTCGATCCTCGACTTGAAAGTAGAGGCAGTGCAGGGAAATCAGTTTTTCCCTGGAATGAAATGAGACATCTGGGGGAGTCTGGGAATGGTGGCACGACCCTGGAGTTCGTCTCGCCTTTCCTGAGGAGAGAACCTCCTCTTGAGATGCGACAGGAACGCCGGTAATTCTTTCCCGTACACCCAGCGATTGGATCCCTCCTCTCGAGCTAGGACACGGAAATGGGGCTTCTCTGGATGTGGGCGGGACTTTCGTGCTTCCTCTCGAGTGGAGACGGGTATGTCGGGGAACTTCTTGAGTTGCAGCAAGGGTGTGAAGGACCCTTTGGAAGTTCCAGAGGCTAGGTGTCATTAGCCTCGAGATGCCTCAGCGGAAATGGGCCTCATCTCGCCTGGAGGGGAGAACCTCCTGGAATTTCTCGAGTTGTGGCAGGGTGCTCTCGCCTTACGACGGGGACCTCAGGGACCCGCTCTGGTGGCCTCAGGAAAGGCCAGTCCCCATGCGAGTTGCTCGGGCCCTCTCGGGATTCCTCTCCCGTCGATGCCCGGGCCTAAGACCTTGTGTGGAGTCGGTGCCGGGACCTGAGGCATCCTCTCCAGTGCTGACATGGATCCTGGAATACTCTGGAGTCTCCCAGGGAAGTCAGTCCTCGTCTCGTTTGGGGGCATTCACGTGCGCTTTTCCCGAGCTGTAGCACAGTGTCACGCTTCCCTTCGCGTGGATCAAGGGATCTGTGGCTTTCCCTTGAGGCTTTCCCACGAGGCTTTCCCACGATGCTTTCCCACAGGGCTGTCCCATGTGCCACCGTGGTGTGAGTCTATCCTCGGCTTGAAAGTCGAGGCAGTGCAGGGAAAAGAGATTTCCCTGGAATGGACTAAGACATCTGGGGGTCTCTGGGAATGGGGTCACGACCCTGGAGTTCCTCTCGCCTTTTCTGTGGAGAGCGCCTCCTCTTGAGATGCGACGGAAACGCCGGGAATTCCTTCCCGACCACGCGCAGGAAAGGATCCCTCCTCTCGAGCTAGGAGGCGGAAACGGGGCTCCTCTGGATGTGGGCGGAACTCTCGTGCTTGCTCTCGAGTGGAGACGGGTATTTCGGGTAACTTCTTGAGTTGCATCAAGGGTGTGAAGGACCCTTTGGAAGTTCCAGAGGTTAGGTGTGATTAGCCTCGAGAAGCCTCAGCGCAAATGGGCCTCATCTCGCCTGGAGGGGAGAACCTCCTGGATTTTCTCGAGTTTGGCAGGTGCTCTCGACTTAAGATGGGGACCTCAGGGACTCGCTCTGGTGGCCTCAGGAAAGGCCAGTCCCCATGCGAGTTGCTTGAGGGCCTCTCGGGAATCCTCTCCCTTCGATGCCGGGCCTAAGACCTTGCGTGGAGTCGGTGCCGGAACCTGAGGATTCCTCTCCAGTGCTGACATGGATCTTGGGGTACTTTCGGAGTCTCCCCAGGGGAGTCAGTCCTCGTCTCGCGTGGGGGCATGCACGTGCGCTTTCCTCGCGAGCTGTAGCAGCAGTGTCA
>NW_017206690.1:0-4765 GCF_001704415.2 Capra hircus | reverse complement strand
CCTTCCTCCCGAGCTGTAGCAGCAGTGTCATGCTTCCCGTCGCGTGGATCAATGGATCTGTGGCTTTTCCTCTAGGCTTTTCCTAGAGGATTTCCCACGAGGCTTTCCCACAGGGCTGTCCCCCGTGCCACCGTGGTGTGAGGCGATCCTCGGCATGAAAGTTTAGGCACTCTGTAAAAACAAGATCCTCTGGAATGGACTGAGACATCTGGGGACGCTTGAAATGGTGGCACGACCATGGAGTTCCTCTCTCCTTCCTGTGGAGAGCGCCTCCACCTGAGATGCGACGGGAATGCCGGAAGTTCTTTCCCGACCAAGCAGGGAAAGGATCCCTCATCTCTAGCTAGGAGGATGAAACGGGGCTACTCTGGATGTGGGCAGGACCCTCGTGTTTCCTCTCGAGTGGAGATGGGAATGTCGGGGAACTTCTTGAGTTGCAGCAAGGGTGTGAAGGACCCTTTGGAAGTTCCAGAGATTAGATGTAATTAGCCTCGAGACACCTCATTGGAAATGGGCCTCATCTCGCCTGGAGGGGAGAACCTCCTGGATTTTCTCGAGTTGCGGCAGGTGCTCCCGACTTACGACGGGGACCTCAGGGACCCGCTCTGGTGGCTTCATCAAAGGCCAGTCCCATGCCAGATGCTGGGGGCTTCTCTTGATAACTCTCCTGTTGATGCCCGGGCCGAACAACTTGTGTGGATTCGGGGCCGGAACCTGAGGTTTCCTCTGCAGTGCTGACATGGATATTGGGGTTCTTCTGGAGTCTCCCCTGGAGAGTCAATCCTCCTCTCAAGTGAGGGCACGCACGTGTGCTTTCCTCCCGAGCTGTAGCAGCAGGGTCACGCTTCCCGTCGTGTGGATCAAGGGATCTGTGGCTTTCCCTGGAGGCTTTCCCACGAGGCTTTCTCACAGGGCTTTCCCTCGTGCCACCGTGGTGTGAGTTGATCCTCAGCGTGAAAGTCGAGGCAGTGCAGGGAAAACAGGTTCCTCTGGATTGGACTGATGCTGGGAGCCAGTATGAGGACTCCCGCCGTGATAACGTCATGAGGAAGAAAGCTGACATAGGCATGGTGTGTTCAGACTTCAGGGACCCCTCTGGAAGTTCCTACGCACGTACCCCAACAAAAATCTGCCGGCTTTTTTGCTCTGCTTTTCCACTCTTCTGACATTTTCTGGAAAAAGTCAATTCAGGGCTTTAGTCTTCTGCATTTGAAAGAGTGTTTCAATCCAAAAACCCCTCTGAATGCTTTCTAGCCTGCCTGCAGGACTCGTACAGCTGGGCATGTGATTGTTTGAGGCCTCCTTTCCCCAGGAGGCACAGGAAGCTTAAAGCATCCTAGGAATGTAGGGGCATCCGAGGAGTCAAAATCTTTATAATAGGACTGATTAAAAGTTTCATTTTTTGGGTCAATGCTTGCTGCTAAATTTTCATATCCTTTATTTTTAGATAGAGTTGGTATATTAAAAAAAAAAACAAGTAGTAGACCTGGTATTAGCAACATTAGATTTTTGAGTTAAGTACCTTCTTTGTTATAACCCACTGCACCTTTGTTCTATAGAGATGTAACTTTAATGCTTTAAGGAAATGCAGATTAAAGAAAAACACTTCAGAGGAAACAAAATTAACATTCATTAAGGAAGAGAGCCAAAAAGTGTTTAACAAGCCTCTTGGCCAGAAGATAATGTAAATCACCAGAGACCTTTTGTATACAAAATGATGTACAGAAAGAGTCTGGGGTGCGAACGCTACATAACCGAACTCCATGTTTTATCAAAATATAAAAGGCTTTATGAACAATAAAGGATGGGGCCAGTTTCTCGGACCAAGAGGACAGGTAAGGAAGCAGAAGCACGGGGGAGCCTGAGTCCCAAGAAACCAGGCCGAGAGACTAGTTCGAGAAACTGGTCCGAGAAACTGGCCCCATCCTTTATTGTTCATAAAGCCTTTTATACTTTTGATAAAACATGGAGTTCAATGGGTAACACAAAATTATGTAGCGTTCGCACCCCAGACTCTTTCTGTACATCATTTTGTATACAAAAGGTCTCTGGTGATTTACATTATCTTCTGGCCAAGAGGCTTGTTAAACACTTTTTGGCTCTCTTCCTTAATGAATGTTAATTTTGTTTCCTCTGAAGTGTTTTTCTTTAATCTGCATTTCCTTAAAGCATTAAAGTTACATCTCTATAGAACAAAGGTGCAGTGGGTTATAACAAAGAAGGTACTTAACTCAAAGATCTAATGTTGCTAATACCAGGTCTACTACTTGTTTTTTTAATATACCAACTCTATCTAAAAAATAAGGATATGAAAATTTAGCAGCAAGCATTGACCCAAAAAATGAAACTTTTAATCAGTCCTATTATAAAGATTTTGACTCCTCGGATGCCCCTACATTCCTAGGATGCTTTAAGCTTCCTGTGCCTCCTGGGGAAAGGAGGCCTCAAACAATCACATGCCCAGCTGTACGAGTCCTGCAGGCAGGCTAGAAAGCATTCAGAGGGGTTTTTGGATTGAAACACTCTTTCAAATGCAGAAGACTAAAGCCCTGAATTGACTTTTTCCAGAAAATGTCAGAAGAGTGGAAAAGCAGAGCAAAAAAGCCGGCAGATTTTTGTTGGGGTACGTGCGTAGGAACTTCCAGAGGGGTCCCTGAAGTCTGAACACACCATGCCTATGTCAGCTTTCTTCCTCATGACGTTATCACGGGCGGGAGTCCTCATACTGGCTCCCAGCATCAGTCCAATCAGAGGAACCTGTTTTCCCTGCACTGCCTCGACTTTCACGCTGAGGATCAACTCACACCACGGTGGCACGAGGGAAAGCCCTGTGAGAAAGCCTCGTGGGAAAGCCTCCAGGGAAAGCCACAGATCCCTTGATCCACACGACGGGAAGCGTGACCCTGCTGCTACAGCTCGGGAGGAAAGCACACGTGCGTGCCCTCACTTGAGAGGAGGATTGACTCTCCAGGGGAGACTCCAGAAGAACCCCAATATCCATGTCAGCACTGCAGAGGAAACCTCAGGTTCCGGCCCCGAATCCACACAAGTTGTTCGGCCCGGGCATCAACAGGAGAGTTATCAAGAGAAGCCCCCAGCATCTGGCATGGGGACTGGCCTTTGATGAAGCCACCAGAGCGGGTCCCTGAGGTCCCCGTCGTAAGTCGGGAGCACCTGCCGCAACTCGAGAAAATCCAGGAGGTTCTCCCCTCCAGGCGAGATGAGGCCATTTCCAATGAGGTGTCTCGAGGCTAATTACATCTAATCTCTGGAACTTCCAAAGGGTCCTTCACACCCTTGCTGCAACTCAAGAAGTTCCCCGACATTCCCATCTCCACTCGAGAGGAAACACGAGGGTCCTGCCCACATCCAGAGTAGCCCCGTTTCATCCTCCTAGCTAGAGATGAGGGATCCTTTCCCTGCTTGGTCGGGAAAGAACTTCCGGCATTCCCGTCGCATCTCAGGTGGAGGCGCTCTCCACAGGAAGGGAGAGAGGAACTCCATGGTCGTGCCACCATTTCAAGCGTCCCCAGATGTCTCAGTCCATTCCAGAGGATCTTGTTTTTACAGAGTGCCTAAACTTTCATGCCGAGGATCGCCTCACACCACGGTGGCACGGGGGACAGCCCTGTGGGAAAGCCTCGTGGGAAAGCCTCTAGGAAAAGCCTAGAGGAAAAGCCACAGATCCATTGATCCACGCGACGGGAAGCATGACACTGCTGCTACAGCTCGGGAGGAAGGGCATGCGCATGCCCCCACTCGAGACGAGGACTGATTCCCCTTGGAGACTTCAGAAGTATCCCAAAAAACATGTCAGCACTGGAGAGGAATACTCAGGTTCTGGCCCCCACTCCACCGAAGGTCTTGGGCCCCGGCATCTACCGGTGAGGAATCCCGAGAGGCCCTCTAGCAACTCGCATGGGGACTGGTCTTCCTAAGGCCAAAGAACGGGTCCTGAGGTCCCCGTCGTAAGTCGAGAGCACCTGCCACAACTCGAGAAAATGAAGGAGATTCTCCCCTTCAGGCGAGATGAGGCCCATTTCCACTGAGACGTCTCGAGGCTAATCACACCTAACCTCTGGAACTTCCAAAGGGTCCTTCACACCATTGTTCAACTCAAGAAAGTTCCAGAGAGACCCGTCGCCACTACATAGGAATCACCAGGGTACCACCCACATCCAGAGGAGCCCCAATTCCCCCTCCTAGCTCAATGTGAGGGATCCTTTCCCTGATTGGCGCGGAAAGAATTCCTGTCGTACCTGTCGCATCTCAAGAGGAGGCACGCTCCACAAGAAAGGTGAGAGGAACTCCAGGGTCGTTCCACCATTCCAAGAGTCCCCCAGATGTCTCAGTCCTTTCCAGAGGAACTTGTTTACCCTGCACTGCCTCGACGTTCACGCGGAGGACCGACTCACACGATGGTGGCACGTGGACAGCCCTGTGGGAAAGCCTCGTGGGAAAGCCTCGAGGGAAAACAAGAAAAACCCCTTTGATCAACCCAACGGGAAAATTGACTCTGCTCTCTAATGCTCGGAGAAAAGCGCACGTGCATGCCCCATTGGAGACGAAGATGACTCCCCTGTGGAGACTCCAGTAGTACCCCAAGATCCATGTTAGCACTGGAGAGGAAACCTCAGGTTCGGGCACCGACTCCAAACAAGGTCTTAGCCCCGTCATCGACCGGAGAGGAATCCCGAGAGGCCCCTTAGCAACTCGCAGTCGACTGGCATTTTCCTGAGTGGACCAGAGCGGGTTACATAAGTCC
>NW_017206689.1:0-4766 GCF_001704415.2 Capra hircus | reverse complement strand
CTTGACGGGGCTGGGCTGCCCTCCTCTTCCCCCGAGGAGGCCGCTTCCCTGCTGGCTGTGCACTCGCCTATCAGGCGGGGCGCAGGGCTCTCCAGCAGGTCTTGCCTCAGGGGCTGCTTCCTGAGTTGGGGCTGTGGGCAGGAACCCAGACACGCAGGATCAGGCCCCAACCACCTGCACATGTCTCTGCTGGGGAGGAGAGTGCTAGGGAACTACGTCTGTCATACACTTTCTGGGACCCAAGGAATCAGCCTCCGTGTGTGCGGGGCTGAAAAACCCAGCCAGGGGCCCTGGGAGCCTGGTGCTCTCGGTGCGGCGCTGATTCTAGGCGGCCTAAGAAACCGCTGGAGGAGCCCTGCAGTTGCCCTTCCTTCCCTCTGACAGAGCTCTCACTGCTGAAGCCCTTGGCAGTGTGCAACCCACCACCCCCTAAGCCCTCCCAACCAGGCCTGGCACCTATGTGCAAAGGCAAGGCAGGATTGGAGCTGAGGCAGGAGGCGGCCAGTGGCGTCTCCCAGGCTCGCTCAGACAGCTCCTTCCTGGGAGGGAGCCTAAAAGCAAGGCAAGTCTGGCAAGGCGAGCCCCCCGCCGAGCAGCCTCGCGCCAGAAACTCTGCCAGATCGGGGCTCTGAGCAGAGCTAGAGCTCTGCCGTACTGGAGGCCACTTAGCTCCGTGCAAGCAGGGCTTTCCTCTTGACTGGGCTCGGCTGCCTCCTCTTCTCCCGAGGAGGCTCGCTACACTGCTGGCTGTGCTCTCGCCTATCAGGCGGGGCGCAGGGCTCTCCAGCAGGTCTTGCCTCAGGGGCTGCTTCCCCTGAGTTGAGGCTGTGGGCGGGAACCCAGACACGCAGGATAAGGCCCCAACCACCTGCACATGTCTCTGCTGGGGAGGAGAGTGCTAGGGAACCTACGTCTCTCACACACTTTCTAGGCACCCACGGAGTCAGCCTCTGGGAGTGTGGGATGCAAAACCCAGCCAGGGGCCCTTGGAACCTGGTGCTCTCCGTGCGGAGCTTTGTCTGGGCGGCCAAGGAACCGCTGAAGGAGCCCTGCTGTTGCCCTTCGCTTCCCTCTGACAGAGCTTTCACTGCTGGAGCCCTTGGCAGTGTGCAACCCACCAGCCCCTAAGCCCTCCTCAAGGACGCTTGGGACCTAAGTGCAAAGGCAAGGCAGGGTAGAGCTGAAGCCAGGAAGGCGCCAGTGGCGTTTCCGAGCCTCACACAGCCTGCTCCTTCCTGGGGAGGGAGCCTTAAAGCAAGGCAAGTCTGCGCAAGGCTCGCCTATGGCAGAGCATCTTGGTGCCAGGAACTCTGCCAGATCGGGCCTCTGAACAGAGCTAGAGATCTGCCGTACTGGAGTCGCACTTAGCTTCGTGTAAGCAGGGATTTCAGCTTGACGGGGACTTGCTGCCTCCTCTTCCCCGAGGAGGCTCGCTTCCCTGCTGGCTGTGCACTCGCCTATCAGGCGGGGGCGCAGGGCTCCTCCAGCAGGTCTTGCCTCAGGGGCTGCTTCCCCTGAGTTGGGGCTGTGGGCAGGAACCCAGACACGCAGGATCAGGCCCCAAACACCTGCACATGTCTCTGCTGGGGAGGAGAGTGCTAGGGAACCTACGTCTGTCATACACTTTCTGGGCACCCAAGGAATCAGCCTCCGTGTGTGCGGGGCTGAAAACCCCAGCCAGGGGCCCTGGGAGCCTGGTGCTCTCCGTGTGGCGCTGAATCTGGGCGGCCAAGCAACCGCTGGAGGAGCCCTGCAGTTGCCCTTCCCTTCCCTCTGACAGAATTCTCACTGCTGGAGCCCTTGGCAGTGTGCAACCCACCAGCCCCTAAGCTCTCCTTAAGGAGGACTGGGACCTAAGTGCAAAGGCAAGGCAGGATTGGAGCTGAGGCAAGAAAGGCGCCAGTGGCGACTCCCAGGCTCCTGCTGCCTGCTCCTTCCTGGAGAGGCAGCCTAAAAGCAAGGCAAGTCTGGGCAAGGCTAGCCCCCGGCAGAGCAGCCTCGCGCCAGGAACTCTGCCAGATCGGGGCTCTGAGCAGAGCTAGAGCTCTGCCGTACTGGAGGCGCACTTAGCTCCGTGCAAGCAGGGCTTTCAACTTGACGGGGCTGGGCTGCCTCCTCTTCCCCGAGGAGGCTCGCTTCCCTGCTGGCTGTGCACTCGCCTATCAGGCGGGGGCGCAGGGCTCCTCCAGCAGGTCTTGCCTCAGGGGCTGCTTCCCCTGAGTTGGGGCTGTGGGCAGGAACCCAGACACGCAGGATCAGGCCCCAACACCTGCACATGTCTCTGCTGGGGAGGAGAGTGCTAGGGAACCTACGTCTGTCATACACTTTCTGGGCACCCAAGGAATCAGCCTCCGTGTGTGCGGGCTGAAAACCCCAGCCAGGGGCCCTGGGAGCCTGGTGCTCTCGGTGCGGCGCTGATTCTAGGCGGCCTAGAAACCGCTGGAGGAGCCCTGCAGTTGCCCTTCCCTTCCCTCTGACAGAGCTCTCACTGCTGAAGCCCTTGGCAGTGTGCAACCCACCACCCCTAAGCCCTCCCCAACGACGCCTGGCACCTATGTGCAAAGGCAAGGCAGGATTGGAGCTGAGGCAAGGAAGGCACCAGTGGCGTCTCCCAGGCTCGCTCAGACAGCTCCTTCCTGGGGAGGGAGCCTAAAAGCAAGGCAAGTCTGGGCAAGGCGAGCCCCCGGCCGAGCAGCCTCGCGCCAGAAACTCTGCCAGATCGGGGCTCTGAGCAGAGCTAGAGCTCTGCCGTACTGGAGGCCCACTTAGCTCCGTGCAAGCAGGGCTTTCCTCTTGACTGGGCTCGGCTGCCTCCTCTTCTCCCGAGGAGGCTCGCTACACTGCTGGCTGTGCTCTCGCCTATCAGGCGGGCGCGCAGGGCTCCTCCAGCAGGTCTTGCCTCAGGGGCTGCTTCCCCTGAGTTGAGGCTGTGGGCGGGAACCCAGACACGCAGGATAAGGCCCCAACCACCTGCACATGTCTCTGCTGGGGAGGAGAGTGCTAGGGAACCTACGTCTCTCACACACTTTCTAGGCACCCACGGAGTCAGCCTCTGGGAGTGTGGGGATGCAAAACCCAGCCAGGGGCCCTTGGAACCTGGTGCTCTCCGTGCGGAGCTTTGTCTGGGCGGCCAAGGAACCGCTGAAGGAGCCCTGCTGTTGCCCTTCGCTTCCCTCTGACAGAGCTTTCACTGCTGGAGCCCTTGGCAGTGTGCAACCCACCAGCCCCTAAGCCCTCCTCAAGGACGCTTGGGACCTAAGTGCAAAGGCAAGGCAGGGGTAGAGCTGAAGCCAGGAAGGCGCCAGTGGCGTTTCCGAGCCTCACACAGCCTGCTCCTTCCTGGGGAGGGAGCCTTAAAGCAAGGCAAGTCTGCGCAAGGCTCGCCTATGGCAGAGCATCTTGGTGCCAGGAACTCTGCCAGATCGGGCCTCTGAACAGAGCTAGAGATCTGCCGTACTGGAGTCGCACTTAGCTTCGTGTAAGCAGGGATTTCAGCTTGACGGGGACTTGCTGCCTCCTCTTCCCCCGAGGAGGCTCGCTTCCCTGCTGGCTGTGCACTCGCCTATCAGGCGGGGCGCAGGGCTCCTCCAGCAGGTCTTGCCTCAGGGGCTGCTTCCCCTGAGTTGGGGCTGTGGGCAGGAACCCAGACACGCAGGATCAGGCCCCAAACACCTGCACATGTCTCTGCTGGGGAGGAGAGTGCTAGGGAACCTACGTCTGTCATACACTTTCTGGGCACCCAAGGAATCAGCCTCCGTGTGTGCGGGGCTGAAAACCCCAGCCAGGGGCCTGGGAGCCTGGTGCTCTCCGTGTGGCGCTGAATCTGGGCGGCCAAGCAACCGCTGGAGGAGCCCTGCAGTTGCCCTTCCCTTCCCTCTGACAGAATTCTCACTGCTGGAGCCCTTGGCAGTGTGCAACCCACCAGCCCCTAAGCTCTCCTTAAGGAGGACTGGGACCTAAGTGCAAAGGCAAGGCAGGATTGGAGCTGAGGCAAGAAAGGCGCCAGTGGCGACTCCCAGGCTCCTGCTGCCTGCTCCTTCCTGGAGAGGCAGCCTAAAAGCAAGGCAAGTCTGGGCAAGGCTAGCCCCCGGCAGAGCAGCCTCGCGCCAGGAACTCTGCCAGATCGGGGCTCTGAGCAGAGCTAGAGCTCTGCCGTACTGGAGGCGCACTTAGCTCCGTGCAAGCAGGGCTTTCAACTTGACGGGGCTGGGCTGCCTCCTCTTCCCCGAGGAGGCTCGCTTCCCTGCTGGCTGTGCACTCGCCTATCAGGCGGGGGCGCAGGGCTCCTCCAGCAGGTCTTGCCTCAGGGGCTGCTTCCCCTGAGTTGGGGCTGTGGGCAGGAACCCAGACACGCAGGATCAGGCCCCAAACACCTGCACATGTCTCTGCTGGGGAGGAGAGTGCTAGGGAACCTACGTCTGTCATACACTTTCTGGGCACCCAAGGAATCAGCCTCCGTGTGTGCGGGGCTGAAAACCCCAGCCAGGGGCCCTGGGAGCCTGGTGCTCTCGGTGCGGCGCTGATTCTAGGCGGCCTAGAAACCGCTGGAGGAGCCCTGCAGTTGCCCTTCCCTTCCCTCTGACAGAGCTCTCACTGCTGAAGCCCTTGGCAGTGTGCAACCCACCACCCCTAAGCCCTCCCCAACCACGCCTGGCACCTATGTGCAAAGGCAAGGCAGGATTGGAGCTGAGGCAAGGAAGGCACCAGTGGCGTCTCCCAGGCTCGCTCAGACAGCTCCTTCCTGGGGAGGGAGCCTAAAAGCAAGG
>NW_017206688.1:0-4767 GCF_001704415.2 Capra hircus | reverse complement strand
CCTCCTCTTGAGATGCGACGGAAACGCAGGAATTCTTTCCCGACCACGCAGGGAAAGGATCCCTCCTCTCGAGCTAGAGGCGGGGAAACGGGGCTCCTCTGGATGTGGGGACTCTCGTGCTTCCTCTCGAGTGGGAGACGGGTATGTCGGGAACTTCTTGAGTTGCAGCAAAGGTGTGAAGGACCCTTTGGAAGTTCCAGAGGTTAGGTGTGATTAGCCTCGAACGCCTCAGCGGAAATGGGCCTCATCTCGCCTGGAGGGGAGTACCTCCTGAATTTTCTCGAGTTGTGGCAGGGCTGCTCGACTTACGACGGGGACCTCAGGGACCCGCTCTGGTGGCCTCAGGAAAGGCCAGTCCCCATGCGAGTTGCTTTGGGGCCTCTCGGGATTCCTCTCCGTCGATGCCAGGGCCTAAGATCTTGTATGGAGTCGGTGCCGGAACCTGAGCATTCCTCTCCAGTGCAGACATGGATCCTGGGGTACTTCTGGAGTCTCCCAGGGAGTCAGTCCTCGTCTCTAGCGGGGGCATGTACGTGCGCTTTCCTCCTGAGCTGAAGCAGCAGTGTCACGATTCCCTATGCTTGGATCAAGGGATCTGGCCTTTCCCTCGAGGCTTTCCCACGAGGCTTTCCCACGAGCTTTCCCACGAGGGAGGCTTTCCCACAGGCTGTCCCACGTGCCACCGTGGTGTGAGTCGATCCTCGGCTTGAAAGTCGAGGCAGTGCAGGGAAAACTGGTTTTCCCTGGAATGGACTGAGACATCCAGGGGACTCTGGGAATGGTGGCACGACCCTGGAGTTCCTCTCACCTTTCCTGTGGAGCGCGACTCCTCTTGAGATGTGACGGGAACACCGGGAATTCTATCCCGACCACGCAGGGAAAGGATCCCTCTCTCGAGCTAGAAGGCGGAAACGGGGCTCCTCTGGATGTAGGCGGGACTCTCGTGCTTCCTCTCGAGTGGAGACGGGAATGTCGGGGAACTTCTTGAGTTGCAGTAAGGGTGTGAAGGACCCTTTGGAAGTTCCACAGGTAAGGTGTGATTAGCCTCGAGATACCTCAGCGGAAATGGGACTCAGCTCACCTGGAGGGGAGCCTCCTGGTTTTTCTCGAGTTGCGGCAGGTGCTCTCGACTTACGACGGGGACCTCAGGGACCCGCTGTGGTGGCCTCAGGAAAGGCCAGTCCCATGCGAGTTGCTCTGGGGCCTCTCGGGATTCCTCTCACGTCGATGCACGGGCCTAAGACCTTGTGTGGAGTCGGTGCCGGAACCTGAGGATTCCTCTCCAGTGCAGACATGGATCCTGGGGTACTTCTGGAGTCTCCCTAGGGGAGTCAGTCCTCGTCTCGAGCGGGGGCATGCACGTGCGCTTTCCTCCCGAGCTGTAGCAGCAGTGTCACGCTTCCCTTCGCGTGGATCAAGAGATCTGTGGCTTTCCCTTGAGGCTTTTCCACGAGGCTTTCCCACGAGGCTTTTTCTCACAAGGCTGTACCACGATGCCACCGTGGTGTGAGTCGATCCTCGGCTTGAAAGTCGAGGCAGTGCAGGGAAAACAGGTTTTTCCTGGAATGGACTGAGACACCTGGGGACTCTGGGAATGGTGGCACGACCCTGGTGTTCCTCTCGCCTTTCCTGTGGAGAGCGTCTCCTCTTGTGATGCGACGGGAACGCCGGGAATTCTTCCCCGAACACGCAGAGAAAGGATCCCTCCTCTCGAGCTAGGAGGCAGAAACGGGTCTCTTCTGGATGTGGGCGGGACTCTCGTGCTTCCTCTCGAGTGGAGACGGGTAAGTCGGGGAACTTCTTGAGTTGCAGCAAGATTGTGAAGGACCCTTTGGAATTTCCAGAGGTTAAGTGTGATTAGCCTCGAGACGCCTCAGCGGAAATGGGCCTCATCTCGCCTGGAGGGAAAACCTCCTGGATTTTCTCGAGTTGCGGCAGGTGCTCTCGACTTTCAGACGGGGACCTCAGGGACCCGCTCTCGAGGCCTCAGGAAAGGCCAGTCCCTATGCCAGTTGCTCGCGGCCTCTCGGGATTCCTCTCCCGTCGATGCTGGTGCCTAAGACCTTGTGGGAGTCGGTGCCCGAACCTGAGGATTCCTCTCCAGTGCTGACACGGATCTTGGGGTACTTCTGGAGTCTCCCCTGGGGAGTCAGTCCTCGTCTCGAGTGGGGGCAGGGACGTGCGATTTCCTCCGAGCTGTAGCAGCAGTGTCATGCTTCCCTTCGCGTGGATCAAGGGATCTGTGGCTTTGCCTCAAGGCTTTCCACTAGGCTTTCCCACGAGGCTTTCCCACAGGGCTGTCCCACGTGCCACCGTGGTGTGAGTCGATCCTCGCTTGAAAGTCGAGGCAGTGCAGGGAAAACAGGTTTCCCTGGAATGGACAGACATCTGGGTGACTCTGGGAATGGTGGCCGACCCTAGAGTTCCTCTCGCCTTTCCTATGGAGAGAGCCTCCTCTTGAGATGCGACGGGAACGCCGGGAATTCTTTCCCGACCACGCAGGGAAAGGATCCCTCCTCTCGAGCTATGAGCGGAAAACGGGGCTCCTCTGGATGTGGGCAGACTCTCGTGCTTCCTCTCGAGTCGAGACGGGTATGTTTGGGAACTTCTTGAGTTGCAGCAAGGGTGTGAAGGACCTTTGGAATTTCCAGAGGTTAGTGTGACTAGCCTCGAGATGCCTCAGGGAAATGGGCCTCATCTCGCCTGGAAGGGAGAACCTCCTGGATTTTCTCTAGTTGCGGCAGGTGCTCTCGACTTACGACGGGGACCTCTGGGACCCGCTCTGGTGGCCTCAGGAAAGGCCAGTCCCCATGCTAGTTGCATGGGGCCACTCGGGATTCCTCTCCCGTCGATGCTGGGGCCTAAGACCTTGTGTAGAGTCGGTGCAGGAACCGGAGAATTCCACTCCAGTGCTGACATGGTTCCTGGGTACTTTTGGAGTCTCCCTAAGGGAGTCAGTCCTCGTCTCGAGTTGGGGCATGCACGTGCGCTTTCCTCCCGAGCTGTAGCTGTAGTGTCACGCTTCCCTTCGCGTGGATGAAGGAATCTGTGGCTTTCCCCGAGTCTTTCCCACGAGGCTTTCCCACGAGGCTTTCCCAAATGGCTGTCCAACGTGCCACCGTGGTGTGAGTCATTCCTCGGCTTGAAAGTCGAGGCAGTGAAAGGAAAACACGTTTCCCTGGAGTGGACTGAGACATCTGGGGGACTCTGGGAATCGTGGCACGACCCTGGAGTTCCTCTCGCCTTTCCTGTGGAGAGCGCCCCCTCTTGAGCTGCGATGGGAAGGCCAGGAATTCTTTCCTGAACACGCAGGGAAAGGAACCCTCCTCTCGAGCTAGGAGGTGGAAACGGGGCTCCTCTGGATGTGGGCGGGACTCTCTTGCTTCCTCTCGAGTCGAGACGGGTATGTCGGGAACTTCTTGAGTTGCAGCAAGGGTGTGAAGGACCCTTTGAAAGTTCCAGAGGTTAGGTGTGATTAGCCTCGAGAAGCCTCAGCGGAAATGGGCCTCATCTCGCCTGGAGGGAGAACCTCCTGGATTTTCTCGAGTTGCGGCAGGTGCTCTCGACTTACGACGGGAACCTCAGGGACATGATCTGGTGGCCTCAGGAAAGGCCAGTCCCCATGCGAGTTGCTCGGGGGCCTCTCGGTATTCCTCTCCCATCGATGCCGCGGCCTAAGACCTTGTGTGGAGTCGGTGCCGGAACCTGAGGATTCCTCTCCAGTGTTGACATGGATCTTGGGGTACTTCCTGAGTCTCCCCTGTGGAGTCAGTCCTCGTCTCGAGTGGGGGCATGGACGTGCGCTTTCCTCCCCAGCTGTAGCAGCAGTGTCACGCTTCCCTTCGCGTGGATCAAGGGATCTGTGGCTTTCCCTCGAGGCTTTCCCACGATGCTTTCCCACGAGGCTTTCCCACAAGTCTGCCCACGTGCCACCGTGGTGTGAGTCGATCCTCGGCTTGAAAGTCGAGGCAGTGCAGGGAAAACAGGTTTCCCTGGAATGGACTGAGACATCTGGGGGACTCTGGGAATGGTGGCACGACCGTGGAGTTCCTCTCGCCTTTCCTGTGGAGAGCGCCTCCTCTTGAGATGCGACGGAATGCCGGGAATTCTTTCCCGACCACGCAGGGGAAGGATCCCTCCTCTCGAGCTAGAGGCGGAAACGGGCTCCTCTGGATGAGGGCGGGACTCTCGTGATTCCTCTCGAGTGGAGACGGGTATGTCGGGGAACTTCTTGAGTTGCAGCAAGGGTTTAAAGACCCTTTGCAAGTTCCAGAAGTTAGGTGTGATTAGCCTCGAGATGCCTCAGGGGAAATGGGCCTCATCTCGCCTGGAGGGGAGAACCTCCTGGATTTTCTCGAGTTGTGGCAGGTGCTCTCGACTTACGACGGGGACCTCACGGACCCGCTCCGGTGGCCTCAGGAAAGGCCAGTCCCCAAGCGAGTTGCTCGGGGCCTCTCCGTATTCCTCTCCCGTCGATGCCGGGCCTAAGACTTGTGTGGAGTATGCCGGAACCTGAGGATTCCTCTCCAGTGCTGACATGGATCTTGGGTACGGCTGGAGTCGCCCCAGGGGAGTCAGTCCTCGTCTCAAGTGGGGGCATGCACGTGCGCTTTCCTCCCGAGATGTAGCAGCAGTGTCATGCTTCCCTTCGCGTGGATCAAGGGATCTGCAACTTTCCCTCGAGGCTTTCCCACGAGGCTTTCCCTCGAGCTTTCCCACGGCTGTCCCACGTGCCACCTTGGTGTGAGTCGATCTCGGCTGAAAGTC